>NW_027507718.1:192949607-193231332 GCF_037356315.1 Lithobates pipiens
GATACCCAAACAGTCCGTCGAAAGCTTGCGCGATGACGTGTACAGCATGTTCGACGGGACTAGAAATAGGAAGTCCAATACACAGCAAAGCACCCTTCCGCCGTGTAAATCCTTTCTGGGCATGCGCCATTCTTAGTCCGTCGAACTAGCATACTGACGAGCGGATTGTCCGCTGAAACCAAAGTACGACGGACAGAATTTCGAAAAATCCGAAATTCTTAGTACGCCGGACTGCACGCTGAAAAAGTCAGCTGAAGCCCACACACGAGCGGACTGTCCGCTGAAATGTGTTTCGACGGACTAAGTACGCCATACAGTCCGCCCGTGTGTACGCGGCATAAGCCTCCCCTTGAGCATAAAGGAGCATAAAATGTCTTTATATTCACCCTAGTCCCCTTACCGCCCAAAATATACGCTAACAGTTTTCTTTAAAATTTATTTAGATCAGACATGTAAAGACACTGGGAGTGTACGAAAGAGATACAACAATCTTGGATCTTGGCAAAACATTCATTTTGAGTGATTGCAGCCTGCCAAACCACTATAGGGGATTCTTAGTCTGTTGTACGTTATCTGAGAGTATTTTATATAGTGGTAGGCCACTTGAAGGGGCAAGTGTTTTGGAGAGACTGGACTGTTTGCTGTTCCAATGATATATTTGTTGCCAATGATTTGTTATGGTTAGCTCTAAGTCCGGATGTGGAGGAGAAGAGTTGAAAGTCCACATATAGATTGAGTATAGAGGTAGTGGGGGAGGAGAGAAGTAACATTGTCGTCTGTGAACAATGCGCATTTATGACCTTCAGATATGACCTATGTGGGTCATATTTTGTCCAGAATTTGGTCTAGGGAGGTGTTACTATCTTCCCCAATGATCAAGTGGCCCTCCACATGGGGCAGGATAATATCCAGCAGCCTATGGAAGAATCCCAGTTGACCAGAGATGGAGGCGTAGTAAGATACGAAGGTGACGACCATATCATTTACCCATATATCTACCATCTTTGTCCTTTATAACCTTTTTTCGGTGTGCAGGGGACTTTTTTTGCAAAACATATTGCCACTCCTCACTTTTTCTCGATGCTGCTGGCTAAGTAATATGTAGGATGTTTAGGGTGGCGAAATCTGGGGTAGAGGACTTGGAGAAGTGTATTACTTGAAGTAGAACATCACTTCCTAGTTTGTTACAACAATGGTAAGCTTTATTTCTCTTTAGAGGGGAATTGCAGCCTTGTGCGTTTTGTGTCACTACAGTGTAGTGAGTTAAACTGAAGGGTGTCATGATAGGTAGGTAGGTTGCACTCCCTGGTGATTACCCTCGTGACCAGTTGACCACGTCAATGGGACCCTTTAAAATTATTAAATCTGTAATGCATACCAAAGAGGCTCACTGGGGAAAGGTATGTGTAATAAAGAGGGAAAAAGTCAGAAAAAGGAAGAGAGTAGGTAAGAAGCATGTAAGTGTTTACTAGTAATGTCAATTCAACAATTAAACTAGTATAACTTAGTTTTCCAGCTAACATTGGTAATTGGGACATAATCCCCAATGAAGGTCATGGAGTTATCCCCCACTCTATAGGTGAAGACAAGTTCACTGTAGGTGGCATGCGTATACCCGCCGACACATATCCATCATTATCAAATCGTGGAGGTAGAGGATTGGTGGGGAAAAGTGAGTGCCCATACGAGCCCACTACTATAATACTGTAGTATAATTGAAAGGTGCCCCTGCTGTCCACGTGGGATCACATGGGGGATTTATCAAGTGCCTGAAGGCCAATGGGGGGGGCAGAATCAGATGGGCATAAGCTGGACCATTTCAGGAAATCAGGAACTAGTGAAAAAGACAGCACAATCAGGTCATAAAATTTTTGGCCTAAGGCAAGTTATAACAGGACCAGACCAGGTGGCGGGAAAGGAAGGATGAAGGGTTTAAAGTTGGGAGAGGCAGTTGGGGAGAGGGGAAGGAAGTCTCAAACTTGGCTAATAATTACTCCGCTATTGCTCAAGGCCATGCGTTGGTGAATATCTCACCATTTAAAGGAAAGAACAATGGAAAATGTGAAAACATACAGGAACTCAAACATCCTAAAACGTCAATAAAATAATCACTCAAAGACGGAAGTGCAGCAGACTCTCAATGCAGAGCATGCGACATAGCTTGCCCTTGTGCCAAATCAGCTAACTGATGGAGATCTGTGGCTGTAGGGGCCCGGTTGTTGGGACCAAATTGATGAAAGTGGATGGTCCTCCTGATGGCAGTTTCGCAAAGCTGGTGGATCTGTAGGGAGGACAATCATTTTCCGAATAAATTTCTCACCATCCTTGAAATTAGTGAATGAATGGGTCTTCTTCCCTTTGTATTTAGAGGACAAATGGAAAGGAAACTGGCATCTGTACTTGATATGCTGGTTGAGTAGTTGCGTAAGCAGTGGCTTGAAAGAACCATATTTCTGGACTGTAAAGGGTGACAAGTCCGCGAATATTTGAATAGGATGACTGCGCAAAGAAAGATCGGGTAGAGCCCTCGCAGCCGACCTCATATTTTTCTTCATGCGATTTAGAAATGAGGTTTCATGATATCTCTGGGTAAGCCATCTTGTCTAGGGACGGTGAGGACCTGGTGAATCCAATTGATTTCCAGATGGTGTGGAGTGATATCGGGGATAAGCTCTCATCAGCTGCGTCCTCCAGATCAGAATGGGTCTCTGGAAGCCCTCGGAGGCAGACGTTCTATCTTCTGGATCTGTTCTCCAGATCCTCCATCTTTGCATTTA
The DNA here is from genome assembly GCF_037356315.1 of Lithobates pipiens. NCBI lineage: Eukaryota > Metazoa > Chordata > Amphibia > Anura > Ranidae > Lithobates > Lithobates pipiens. The sequence goes on from NW_027507718.1 coordinate 192,952,385, forward strand.
CCTGGTTCGAATGCTGTTTGGAGGAATGTGATCATTTTGGAATTCTGGTTTACTCTGTGCACTGTACCATCCATTTTAGATTCTTTGGTATCCAGGTGTTCTCCAACTGACTGCAGGTCCCCCATTAAATCTGTAGTGATCAGGGTGATTGCCTTATTAAGTTCCTGTTGTAATAGTTTTGAGAATCTGCCCAGTAACACAACGTCCCCTGAGTAGGCAGTTAAGGGCACCACCAGTTGTTAATAGACAGCGCTATTATAGCAGCTGAATGCATCAGCTATAGCCTGTGGATCGTGTAGCTTTTCTTGAGTTTTGGGATGTAGAACATATGGAATTTTTGTTTTGCGTCTCTGCCCTTTGAGACGATTGGCTGAAAGTCTCCCGGCTCTGTTCCCACTTACGTAATAGGTAATTTCAAGACGTTTAGAGGCTTTTTCAAAATTATTGAGTAGGATTAAGCGTAGTTCATACCTAAGCTGTGTTAATTGTTCTGATGCTAACGGGGAAGCATTTGCTTTGTTATGTGTTTCTGGAGTGTGGATTTTAGAAATGATATCTTGTATACGCTGTCTCCTCTGTCTCTTAGCCCTTGCCCTCAATTTTATTAGAACCCCTCTCATGTATGCCTTATGGGCATTCCATATAACCAGGTTGCCATGTTCTCAGCAGATTTAGGCCTTTTGTGAGGGAATCCACTATGTATTCTTTCCCACCTTTTTTGGCAGTCTATGACTTCTGTCCACTGTAACATCCAATTCTGTAAGATCAGGCAGAATGGAAGTGAACACTTGAGTAACATAATTGCGCTGCTCTGATTGTTGAATGGTTTTGGGGACCCCCCCTTGTCTTTAGGTTGTTCCTTCTGGAACGGTCCTCGATGTCTGCAATTTTAGCCTTAACTGCCTCCATCTCCTCTTCCTGGGTGTCATGTGCGTCAATGAGACTGTTACTTGTGGAAGCATACTCCCCATCTTCGTTTCTACATGATCAACCCTTGCAGACACTGACTATTACTTTCCCAAACTTATGAACACATGCCATCGTGTCACTGTGGAGTGACCTTCTAAGGGATACCAGCATATCCTTAGGAGTGGTATCTAATACCGGCTGATTGCTAGTGGGGAAATGATCTATTGAGTCAGAGAGCTCCCTGGTGTCATCCCCAGAGTCTAGGCCCACGCTCACCTTGAGTGTAGGATCCGTGCCATCCAGCCTGAATCAGGCCTTCTCAGGGCTCCCAGATATAGATGTAGATAGAGAGAAGTGTTGGCTACTCGTGGTGTATTCCTTTTAGGAGGATTGTTCTTTTTCTGCATGTGCTGGGGAGTGCTGGCTGAAGATGGTACAGGAGAGCCGGCGCCATCTTGCTTCTGCCCCAGTGTAAAATAGGCTGTCAGCCTCTGTGGCTTCTGGTGCCCCTTCCTCTTGTTCGTCATGTCGGTCAGCTTCCTTGAGATGAAGTCGCCAATTCAGGGTGTCCGGATCGTTGCTGTGCAGGCTGCTATGTGCTGCTGTGTCCTTGGTGAGTGTGGAGCTCCGTTCTCATGCGGCCATTGCAGTCCCCGGCAAGCTCCGCCCCTGCAAATAGTATTTTATTCAGTTTAGTGGATCCTCTCCCTTTGGCGACTGGGTCGCAAATCAGTATTCCAACATAACGACCCCAAACCCACCTCCAAGATGCCCACTGCCTTGCTAAAGAAACTGAGGGTGAAGGTGATGGACTGGCCAAGCATGTCTCCAGACCTAAACCCTATTGAGCATCTGTGGGGCATCCTTAAACAGAAGGTGGAGGAGAGCAAAGTCTCTAACATCCACCAGATCTGTTATGTTGTCATGGAGAAGTGGAAGAGCACTCCGATGGCAACCTGTGAAGCTCTGGTGAACTCCATGGCCAAGAGGATTTAGGCAGTGCTGGAAAATAATGGTGGCCACACAAAATATTGACACTTTAGGCCCAATTTGGACATTTTCACTTAGAGGTGTGTTCACTTTTGTTGCCAGCAGTTTAGACATGAATCGCTGTGTGTTATTGAGGGGACAGCAAATGTACACGTTTATACAAGCTGTACAATCACTACTTTACATTGTAGCAAAGTGTAATTTCTTCAGTGTTGTCACATGAAAAGGTATAATAAAATATTAAAGTATTTACAAAAATGTGAGGGGCATACTCACTTTTGTGAGATACTATATATGTGGATAATTCTTGCACAAATAGTCAATAGATTATGTGACAGGTGCTCTTCAATCGTGCATATCGCCTTGTGCTGGTGCTTCTTAGTCGTCCCCCCCCCCCCCCCCCCCCAACCAGGGATTTTCTCACGCTCACAGTTTATGCCACTGTGGAGAAGACCCAGATCCACGCCTTTTTAAAGGAGAAGTATAGCCAAAGCTAGTTTGGCTGTACTTTTCCTATGGATCACAGGATTGCAGATCGTTTTGCACCCCTGTGACCCATTTTCACCAATGTCAGTCCAGGCACCGCATCATCCCAACCACGGAGTCTGGATCTGCCAGATCCCTGAACTAACACACGCTCAGCCTCTCAGTGAGCTGCTAAGAGCCTGAGATGGCTGCTCCGCCTCCTCCACAGCTCAGTCCACCAATGAGCAAGCAGAGTAGAGAGCTGTGACTGACAGTTTACAGCTTTCTTCTCACAGAGCTTTGAAAATGGAGCAATCGGAGTTGTTGGATCGCTCGGTTCTCAGTGTACAGACGCCGGGGGACAGATGCAACATCTGACCTATGCTGCATCCACCTAGGTAAGTATGAATGTGCAAAAAAAAAAAATCTTCACTTTTCTTTTAACCACTTCCCACCCGGCCAATGCACATATACGGCCGGGTGGGAGCCGTCTACTCCTGATAGGACGTTCAGGAACGTCCATCAGAAGGAGCGGGATCGCGCGCGCGTGCCCGCGCAGCGGCGCGATCCCGATGTGCCCGTGTCACCCGGACACGGCGCATCTCAGATCGGCAGGAGGGCTCTGTGATTGGCCCTCTTGATCACATGACGCCCGTGTCCAATCACGGCCGTCATGTGATGTAAACAAACAGCCGGTTGCTAGGCAATCGGCTCCTCCTCTCCTCACACAGAAGTCATCGCTGAGGAGAGGAGAGCAGATCGCTGCAGCCGGCTGATGATCAGTGAGTATGAGCTGTTTTTTACAGCTTTCTACTCACTGATTACCAGTCTAGTGTAAACACAAATCACCACACAGTAAACACACCACACAATGTCCCCACACATGTCCCCAAATAATAAAAACACATGTCCCTAATAATAAAAACATGTCCCCCACATATGTCCCACTAAAATCACATGTCCCAATGATCACCTGCACACATATGTACGTGATCACCTGCACACATATGTACGTGATCACCTGCACACATATGTACGTGATCATTTGCGTACATATGTCCGTGATCACACAAACCAATTATTATACACTTAACGGAATTTTTTTTACCAAAAACATGTAGCAGAATACATTTTGGCTTAAATTTATGACAAAATTTGATTTTATTGGATTTCTTTTAACCACTTTCAGACCGGACCATTTTGCTGGTAAATGACCAGAGGTCTTTTTACACTTTGGCACTGCGCTGCTTTAACTGGTAATTGCGCGGTCATGCAATGTTGTACCCAAACAAAATTTGCGTCCTTTTCTTCCCACAAATAGAGCTTTCTTTTGATGGTATTTGATTGCCTCTGCGATTTTTATTTTTTGCGATATAAGCATAAAAAGACCGCAAATTTTGAAAAAAAATGATATTTTCTACTTTTTGTTATTAGAAAAATCCAATAAACTCAATTTTAGTCATACATTTAGGCCAAAATGTATTCAGCCACATGTCTTTGGTAAAAAAAAAGTCAATAATTGTATATTTATTGGTTTGCGCAAAAGTTGTCACATCTACAAACTAAGGTACGTTTTCTGGAATTTACACAGCTTTTAGTTTACGACTGCCTATCTCATTTCTTGAGGTGCTAAATTGGCAGGGCAGTACAAAACCCCCCCAAATGACCCCATTTTGGAAAGTAGACCCCCTAAGGAAATTGATAAGAGGCATGTTGAGCCCATTGAATATTTTATTTTTTTGCCTCAAGCGATTGAATAATGACAAAAAAAAAAATTTTTTTTTTTTTTTACACAAAGTTGTCACTAAATGATATATTGCTCACACATGCTATGGGCATATGTGAAATGACACCCCAAAATAAATTCTGCTGCTTCTCCTGAGTACGGGGATACCACATATGTGGGACTTTTTGGGAGCCTAGCCGCGTACGGGGCCCCGAAAACCAAGCACCGCCTTCAGGCTTTCTAAGGGCGTAAATTTTTGAGTTCACTTCTCACTACCTATTACAGTTTTGAAGGCCATAAAATGCCAAGATGGCACAAAACCCCCACAAATGACCCCATTTTAGAAAGTAGACACCCCAAGCTATTTGCTGAGAGGCATGTTGAGTTCATGGAATATTTTATATTTTGCCACAAGTTGCGGGAAAATTACAAACTTTTTTTTTTTTTTTTTTTTTCACAAAGTTGTCACTAAATGATATATTGCTCATGCATGCCATGGGCATATGTGAAATGACACCCCAAAATAAATTCTGCTGCTTCTCCTGAGTACGGGGATACCACATATGTGGGACTTTTTGGGAGCCTAGCCGCGTACGGGGCCCCGAAAACCAAGCACCGCCTTCAGGCTTTCTAAGGGCGTAAATTTTTGAGTTCACTTCTCACTACCTATTACAGTTTTGAAGGCCATAAAATGCCAAGATGGCACAAAACCCCCACAAATGACCCCATTTTAGAAAGTAGACACCCCAAGCTATTTGCTGAGAGGCATGTTGAGTCCATGGAATATTTTATATTTTGCCACAAGTTGCGGGAAAATTACAAACTTTTTTTTTTTTTTTTTTTTTTTTCACAAAGTTGTCACTAAATGATATATTGCTCATGCATGCCATGGGCATATGTGAAATGACACCCCAAAATAAATTCTGCTGCTTCTCCTGAGTACGGGGATACCACATATGTGGGACTTTTTGGGAGCCTAGCCGCGTACGGGGCCCCGAAAACCAAGCACCGCCTTCAGGCTTTCTAAGGGCGTAAATTTTTGAGTTCACTTCTCACTACCTATTACAGTTTTGAAGGCCATAAAATGCCAAGATGGCACAAAACCCCCACAAATGACCCCATTTTAGAAAGTAGACACCCCAAGCTATTTGCTGAGAGGCATGTTGAGTCCATGGAATATTTTATATTTTGCCACAAGTTGCGGGAAAATTACAAACTTTTTTTTTTTTTTTTTTTTTTTTCACAAAGTTGTCACTAAATGATATATTGCTCATGCATGCCATGGGCATATGTGAAATGACACCCCAAAATAAATTCTGCTGCTTCTCCTGAGTACGGGGATACCACATATGTGGGACTTTTTGGGAGCCTAGCCGCGTACGGGGCCCCGAAAACCAAGCACCGCCTTCAGGCTTTCTAAGGGCGTTACAGTTTTGAAGGCCATAAAATGCCAAGATGGCACAAACCCCCCCCAAATGACCCCATTTTGGAAAGTAGACACCCCTAAATTTAGGGGTACACTAGTGAGACTAGGTAATAAATGGCGGGTGCCCTGAAACTATAAAAAAATAACTAACCAACCAGCGTCACCTGTAACAGTTATATGGTGATCACTGGTGAAAGGGTTAACTAGGGGGCAATCAGGGGGCTTTATGCGGTAGTATATGGGGGTCCCTGGCGCTATAAAAAGCTGCGGCGAACCTAAATACCTACCTGCCTAACTAGCGTCACCTGTGACACTAATACAGCGATCAGAAAAACGATCGCTTATTAGGCTGGGTTCACACTGGAGCGATGCGGGAACGCCACGAATGCGCGGCGGGTTCCCGCATCGCATGCCTCCCGGCGGCAGTTCACACTGCCCTATGCGAACTGCTGGGAGTGTCAGTGAAATGTTAATGACACCTCCAGATCAGTTCGCATATCGCAGTGCGATCTGCAAACTTGGATCGCATGGTGTGAACACCCATGCGATCCGATTCTGCTGCGGACCAAAAAAAGGGTCCCGTGCGAGTTTGCGGCGGGTGCGGCGGGTGCGACACGAATTCAGCCATACTATCTGTATAGCTGAACTCGAATCGCACAGAGATCGGATGTGATTTGCACTGCAGTGCGGTGCGAATCACATTCGTTCTCATAAACCGCTGCAATGTGAACCCAGCCTTAGTGACACTGGCGACGGGGGGTGATCACGGGGTTAAACCTTTATTGGGGGGGTTAGGGGGGTACATTAGAACTAAAGGGGGCTAACCCTAACTGCCCTAACAGTTATTAGTCACAAATGACACCCGCCGGGTGATCAGGGGGTTAAACCTTTATTAGGTAATAAATGGCGCGTGCCCTGAAACTATAAAAAAATAACTAACCAACCAGCGTCACCTGTAACAGTTATATGGTGATCACTGGTGAAAGGGTTAACTAGGGGGCAATCAGGGGGCTTTATGCGGTAGTATATGGGGGTCCCTGGCGCTATAAAAAGCTGCGGCGAACCTAAATACCTACCTGCCTAACTAGCGTCACCTGTGACACTAATACGGCGATCAGAAAAATGATCGCTTATTAGGCTGGGTTCACACTGGAGCGATGCGGAAACGCCGCGAATCCGCGGCGGGTTCCCGCATCGCATGCCTCCCGGCGGCAGTTCACACTGCCCTATGCGGACTGCTGGGAGTGTCAGTGAAATGTTACTGACACCCCCAGATCAGTTCGCATATCGCAGTGCGATCTGCAAACTCGGATCGCATGGTGTGAACACCCATGCGATCCGATTCTGCTGCGGGCCAAAAAAAGGGTCCCGTGCGAATTTGCGGCGGGTGCGGCGAATGGCTGAACTCGAATCGCACAGAGATCGGATGTGATTTGCACTGCAGTGCGGTGCGAATCACATTCGTTCTCATAAACCGCTGCAATGTGAACCCAGCCTTAGTGACACTGGCGACGGGGGGTGATCACGGGGTTAAACCTTTATTGGGGGGGTTAGGGGGGTACATTAGAACTAAAGGGGGCTAACCCTAACTGCCCTAACAGTTATTACAGTCACAAATGACACCAATGCAAAAAAAAAAAAAAAAAAAAAAAAATGACATTGGTGTCACTGTGACTGGGGGGCAGGGGTAATTGGGGGGGGTGATCGGGGGGGTGTGAGTGTGCCTGGCATGTTCTACTGTGTGTGTAGAGTGTTGGTGCAACTCACCGATCCGCTCTCCTCCGTGTCGGAACGAAAAATACTGACACGGAGGAGAGAATACATCACTTCCTCTCCTGTGTTTACATTACAGGAGAGGAAGTGATGTCACGGGGGATTCCTATTCGTCGGGAGCGATCGCGTGGGGGTGGCCATGAATGAATGGCTGCCCCCTCGTCCCGGATCGCTCCCGGACGAAAACCGACCCGCGGGAGGCAAGGGACGTACATGTACGCCAATATGCCTGCCCGTGCCATGCTGTCGACGTACATCGTCGTGCGGCGGTCGGCAACTGGTTAAAATAGAAAAAAGAAAATATTGGTTTTTTTTTTCAAATTTCCGCTTTTTTTGCGCTTATATCGCAAAAAAAAAAAAAACGGAGTCGTGAATAAATACCACCAAAATAAAGCTCTATTTGTGCGAACAAAATGATAAAAATTTAATTTGGGTACAGTGTAGCATGATCGCCTTATTGTCACTGAAAGCGCTAGAGCGATGAAAGCTGAAAATTGGGCTGGGAAGGAAGGGGGCGAAAGTGCCCTGTATTGAAGTGGTTAAGTATCTCTCCTCACTTTCCTCTTTTAGAAATTCAGCCCCTCCATCTCATCCACCGATCACGGGGCGGCCAGCTTCCCACTTCCCACCAGGAGTCCACAATTACACCGTGTTGTTTTTATTTATTTGATTTTGAATAATTAAGAGCACCTGTCACTTTCCAAATTCTATTAACAAACTAAGTTCAAAGAATAAGGTTTGATTACACTGAGGTATAGAAACTAAATTGGAATTTAATTATACACCAGGGATCTACATTTTATTTAAAGGGCACCACATGTTAATAAATAGACCATCGCCATACCTACTACACTCAAACACCTTTCAGTCATGTGTTTTGCTGATTGACAAAAAATGCAAAAATGCTCAGTGGCAAAATTTGCTACATGAGCTTCTTTAGCATATTTGTGAAGTGGAGGGAGGCTCATTTAAATGAATGGTGCCACATAAAAAAAGTTCTAAAAACATGAAGCTGTATCATTGCTTAGGTGTGAGCAGGGCATTAATCTTATCCTCTAGGAGCTGGTATTTGGCCATTGATGGCCACACTAACAACTTTTATGGCTCTAGTGATTTAGATGCTAATTTTATGTATATATGCAGTATGGGACTAATACACAAATTACCTAGACAAATCTTCTTCCCAATTATACTGTTTTCTTCTCAGTGTAAATGATTCAAATATACAGTAAACCTCCATGTGGTGTATAATTTTTTTTCCCCAGTGGTCAGTATATTGTAGTTGAGTGAGAATACAGGGTATGTGTGGAGGGGAAGTGTATGGTTTATAGGGGCAGTGTGGGGATGTTCTTCGAGGCTAGGCTTCGGATTTAAAGTGTTACTAAACCTGCAACAGTAAAATCGGCCTGTGTATGCAGTAAAGCATGCTTGTTATACCCACTGTGGAATCTAAGGGGTCAATCCTCTGCATTATGTAAAAAGGCTGTTTAATCCTGTATTTTCTGATCCTCTTCTTCCACTGTCCCCAATCCATTTACTGATAGTACAGAGCCTTGGGGGCAAGCTGTACATGCTCAATTTGGTGTTTATTGCTAGAGAGTTTTTGTTTTTGTTTTTGGGAGAGTGGCTCTGTGCTGATCACATGCAATCGACACTGTCCAGAGGGTCAGGGGTACTGCAGCCACATAGGACAATTGGGGGATAATGAAAACTCCTCCTAAATGCTTTAACAAGTGTTTAGCCAGACACTGATAGAACTCACAGGGCTGCTCTAACTACTGACGAGAAAAGGTATTTAGCAGTTTATATTTAATAAAACTATTGCATTTCCATGTTCAGTGTACTGTGGGAGACCAGATATAATGCATGCAGGGTCCTGGGCTTATTAACACTTTAAGGAGATAGAATGGAAAGATTGTAGGAAGTCCCTGGGGTTAGCAGATTATCTACCAGTAGTAAGGATATTCTGAAGTTCATAGTTTTTAGCACATTTAGGGTCAAAGTGTAATATCATACGTTCATTTCCAGATTGGATTTAAATGATTTTTATCTTGCTCTCATTAATCTGATCAATCTTAAATTCATAAACGTACTTTTTGTTAATTCCACACATTTACTTCCTTGAATTCTGAAGTAACTGATCAATTCAATCTATTATTATTATTATCAGTTATGTATTACTTTGTCTAGTCCCTATACTTTAGCTATCAATACGCCAAGCACATGCTATCGTTAATATCACAATACTACCACCATTGGCTATGAAATCAATACACGGTCTAAGATCAATTAAATCTCATTTATTTCCCAAGGAAATAAGAAAGCGTGCATAAAGTATCAATAGAAGTTACAATAATACATAGCATACAATCAGAATACAACATAAGCCTTATACTTATCCGATCCTCGTGACTGTACCTCCTGATGGAATAGAGACCGAACTCATTGTTGAAACCCTTTTTGTTAAACATACCTCAGCCATACCACACCCCATAGCCCACCCTATTTTTCCCGTGGACCAATCAGCGTCTCTGGGGCGTTTCCTCCCCCAGGCTAATCACCTCGGACAGTCCTGCCATACTTGGCCTCTGGGGGGGCAGTGTCTGCCCATGAATTGCAACTGCTCCGACTGGGTTCCCATCTTGTGGTTCGATCTCGGACGCCCCTCCCGCTCACTAATTATCTTCTTTGTTCTTGCAGACAGACCGGCACCATATTGTCTTTGAAGTTCAGTACACTCCAGGTGGGCTGAATAGAACTCATTCTGCTATTCAGATTGTGTTTTGGTGCCACATTCCTTTCTCCTTTAAACACGTGGGACTGCAAGTATCAATATGGCTGAGTTTGGTTGTACAAACAGCTGTGTAGATGTATAACATTAATTCCTGTTTGATTCCAACAAATTCTGTGACACGTGTCCTTTGTGTGGGCACTGCTGTGTGACACATTTAATAGAGCCTGCCTTCTGAACTACAGAGGTTCTGAGAGGCGGAGTTTCAGGAGCCAGAGTCGGTACAGCAATCTCCGGTTACAGACAGCAAGTTACCATGGGATATGCAGTCCTTAGAAATCCCAAGTAAACAGCAAAGGAAAAGCCACAAAGCATGCAGGAAATCCAGGAACTTTTCAAAAGAGAGGGAAAGCGGACAAGCGGAACTCACAACATAATACACAAAGAGAGGGTTTACCGGCCTTGTGCATTGCCAAGCCACTTTATTTGAATAAAAAATTGATGACATATACTCACAAACGTAAGTGTAGACAGGCACGTCGCTTAATCCAGTGTAAACTGTCCCATGTCGTGTACAAGTGTTGTCCAAATGTTAGGAGTGTGCCTTACATGTTTCCAGGGCAGTACCCTCTTCTTCAGAGCTAGCTAAGTCTACATTAGTTACATTTCATCCCTGGACTTTCAAGGGGCTATTTGAGGGGAGGAGTACATATATTTCCCTTTTGCATCTGATGGATTGATTTTTACAACAAACTGGCTACTCTTTAGCCCTTATGTTTCTGTTTGTGTTTGCAGAACTCACAACATGAAAGGAGATTTTTCAAGCAAGCTTAACCCTTTAACGTTCTGCTCCACCATTTGGTAGCGCACATTTTGAGTCACGCTAACTCATTGAAAAATGTGGACTTTAAAGGGTTAAGGCTGGGTTCACACTGATGCGCTGTGGTTTAGCTGCAGCACAGGTGTAAGCTCGCTTTCCGTAAGTTTCCAATGTTTTTAACTGCGTTCCCATTGACTCTTTAGGTTGCATGTTTTTTCTGCGTTTTCTGAAAGAGCACCAAAAGTTCTGCATGCGCTTTTAGAAAGTGTAACCTAATAGAATTCAGTGGGACTATATCCAATAGCTTGGGTAAAATGCATGGAAACTACACATGCACCTGTGCTGCGGCCAAACTGCAGTGTACCAGTGTGAACCCAGCCTCAATTGGATTGTCAAAAATAACTATTGTTTGAAATGATATTGCAACAGTGATGTTATAACATGAAAATGTATGCTGTGACCATAGGTAGTATAGCCCAGTGTTAAAGTGACCCATACTATTTTTCTCGCTGTCTCATCTAACATTAGCTTTGTGTGGAGACTGTTGTAATCTCTTCACTGCTTCCTGCTCTGCAGCTATGAAAACTGTGTGTAAAAGATCAACTTTGCCTCATTTTACTTTTGCTTTTCATTCCTTCCTTTCTCATTTAACTGATTTTTTTTTTCTTTTTTTTTCTTTTGGCTGACTGAACACAGACTACAAAACAGGCTTTCAAGGTAAAGTACATTTTACTCAATTTTCACAGTTGCATTATATATAGGGATTGCTGGAGAGCTGTGACCATAAGATGGAGCAATAAATGTCTTATAACGGGCTTAGAGTATAGATAATTTTAGCATAGTAAGAAGAATGGCAAGGGTTACCAAACCTGTGTTTCACCCATTTCCACCATTCTATTTGGTGTTGTAAGCACATCTGTGAAAGCCTTCTTTAAAGAGAACCTATGGGTTCGCCCTGCATAAGCAAAGCGAACAATCTGTACAGAGGAAGAAATTGTTTGTCTACTTATGACACATGAAACAGACATGAGATTGAACTTCCTGTTATAATAAAATGTATACTCAGGTTCTCCCATTTTACCCTTCCCCTCTCTTACAATGTGTCTTTTGTTCTTTTAACACAGATAGACTGACACTATGCAACCTATAGGACCCTGATGCCCTGCACAGTGTCTGTGATGGAAGGGGGGGGCAGTTACTCACAGCCTGAGCTACAACACGGAGCCAGTGGAATGTGTTCAACAGCTGCTATGCAATACCAACCTAGCCAGTTGGAAATAGAGGTGAGGGTTCACTCTGTTGAATGTGATTCCACTTTGCTTGTTAAAGTTTTAACATGACATAAAACTCAATCTTTTTTTTAAATTTCATAAACAAAACCAAATATGCAAATTTTTGCCTTCTTGCCCATGAGGTTTGAAAAGAATTTTACTTTTCTTTTGCAGGAAATAATTCAACTGTGATCGTTCTAGCTGCTAGGTTTCGATGCAAGTAAGCATCAGTCTGTTTATGGGTATTCTTAGGAAGTTTAGCTAAAGGCAAAACTTTTTATTTTTATATATATATATATATATATATATATATATATATATATATATATATATATATATATATATATATATATATATATATATATATATATATATATATATATATATTTATATATTTTAGTTTTCAATAGAGCGGAGATGGGTTAGAACCCCTTTCAGGTTTTTATTGCCTTCTGTGCCTCCATCAGGGAGATTCACCCTCTCTATTTGTCCTTTTTACCATTATCATTGAAAGTAAAATAAACCCCACATTTTGTGCTGTTCCCAGAAAAGTGATAGAGGGCAAATGTTCCAATAGATACACTAGTTCTGGTGACCTGGGGGGCCCCAAGGGATTCTCCTAATTTGCAGGGATTTCTTCTCACTTCCGGTTTTGGCTATGGGATAGGTAATCAAGGTAAATCACCCCAATGGAACACAGATGGCAACAGAAAAAAAATCATAACTGGGGTTATAACCCTCCTTTACTCTATCCCAAATGGAAAAAAAAATGTTTTGCTATAGTAGTTCAACTTTAAGTTGATACTTTTTTAATTGTCATTCTTTTTTTTCTGAAAAGATTAAATGATCAAGTAGTTTTTTTTCCAAGTTGAAAATCTCGGTAATAAGTGCTTCTGAAAGTTTGCTTTTTGCCTCCTAGAAGTACTCAAAAACAGTCTGCTCTTCACCCAGGTGTTGTATTAAGTCACTAGAAAACAGAGAAAGTAGTTGTTGCCAGAGGAGATATACAAGGTATCCTCTATGAAAAAACTCTGCCCCTAGCAAACTTCCCCCAACTTCAGTTCTTCGTTAAAGAGACTTTCACTTTAAGAATACTTAAAACTGCTGACAGGTATGAAGTGTAGACACTCCTCTTCACCAGAATACTTCCCTGTTCAGATCCAATAAGACTTTAAAGCAGAACCCCAAGCTTTTCCTCCACAAAACAGAGGCATTGTAAATGAATCACAACCCCGCTGTCATTTTATCTGTATCTTCCCTTATTTAGCTGTAAAAAAACAAGTTTCTGTGTCTGTAATGTCTCCTGGCTGAAGTTCACTGACTTCCTGTTTCCTTCCTTTACCAGTCCTGATACTACATGCCCCATCATGCTTTGAGCCTCTGTAGTTTTAGGGCAGGCTATGGTTGTCATTTGCAGCAGTTCCGGGAGTTGATCTGGGTGGGTCCAAAAGCAGATCACTCTTCAGTCTGCAAAACAGTTGTAAATGTGTCAAGAATAATGGCTTACTTACTGCAAGTCTACAGAGGAAGGGCTATGGGTGATTAATATAAAGGTGTTCTCTTAATATGTAAATGAATCCGATCACAGAGAATAGGGCTCTGGGAGGGTGGGATCTGAGAGGTGGGACTCTCCCTATTCCCACTGGTCAGCATATTTAACTGGGCAGGATTGACTTCCAATTGTGGTTCATTCGATTCTACCCAGAAGCAGCACAGCTAGCTCTCAGGCCAGGCTGTGTATGAAGGGGTTTCCTTTTGAATAATGCTGGGATCTGTGAGGAGGGACTTGGGTGGTTTGTGCTCTTCCTGTATGTGTGACTAGGCATCGCGTAGTAGTCCATTATGTGTCACTTACCTGACACAGGAGCCAGCGAAGTCACCGCTGTCCCCTGTAGTACGGAGCCTCCATCTTCTTGGTGGGTCTCGCTGCTCCGGCGTTGTCATTCGTCGGAGCCGTGATGACGTCACTCCCACGCATGCGCATGGGAGCCGCCACTCACGGCATATCGCCGTTAACTGCGGCATGCTCAGTGCGCCTGCTCGCCGCAGACAGCGGTGCCTGTCTTTCGGCAAATATCTCCTAAACCGTATAGGTTTAGGAGATATTTCTTGGACCTACAGGTAAGCCTTAATCTAGGCTTACCTGTAGGTCAACGTGGTTTGTAAGGGTTTACAACCACTTTCAGTCTACATCCAGTCTCTACACAGTGTCACATGGTACAAAGCCTCAACTAAATCCACAATGTCATATAGATATGGAGAGAACAGAACAACGTGGTGCAGAGGTATGCTCTATGCTGGGACTGATCATTCCATTCAGTTCTAGTGAAAAGAAAGTTAGAGTTCAGCTTTAATACTTCTTTATAGTGCTGAAGTTTGCCCCTCTTCTTCCTAAGAAGGTCGAATGTAGCGATGGGTGGATTGGAAATTATATGAGAAGCAAAACTTAGTTGCTAGCTCTGACATTACAAAGTGTGGGAGCTTTGCTTGCTCAGAACAGCCTGGCATTCAGGTGCAGCTGAAGCTGGGTGTACATGATTCGATTTTCATTTGAACTTTCAAAGAAAAATTGTTTGTGAGAACATTCTTTATTGTCATCATTGATTTAAATATTTTAGTTTGAAAGCATTTAAAATCTGAAAGTTATCTCCGGCATACTAAACAGCTTTTATTACAATATTTACAATTTTTCTTGAAGGAAAACCAAATTCACAGTTAAAAAAAAAAAAAAACATTTCCATTCTGCTTATTAAGATTTTTTGCCACTATATTCAAAAACAAAAGTTGTTTTGACCACACTATTCATTCGAAAATCAAATGCACGTTCCTAAGACGAAACATTTTGGACAAACTTCTGCTGATGTATGTGGGCAATTTAAGATCCTGAGAACTATTGCAGGTATATGCCCTCTAAGTACTTGTTCTTCATACTAACTAGCAGCTTTTGGTATTCTTATATTGACCCCAGTCTCTTTATAGTTAACTGGTTTGCATTTTCCTTACAATTCATCATTGCTCTGTAGCTCAGATTCTTTTTTTCTATCTGGAAATCTGATCGAATTGCGATATTGCCTCCAATTTTAGGTCCAATACCTTCTTGCATAATGTATATTGTATAATGTATGTAAACCATGCAGTAAATGTAAACTGCTTCTAAACCCAAACATTTTTTTTTTTTTTTTTTTACTTTAATGCTTTCTCTTCATTAAGGTAAAAAAATCTACCATTATGGTTATAATATGGCAGTAAATTGACCCACTTACTCCCATCTCACATTATCCTGTCGTCATAATATTGAGCACAGAGTCTCCTGAACCAAACCTCTCCCCTCATTGGGGAATAGATCAGTAAGGTTGTTTATGTTCTATGGTCTGTTCTGTTGCGGTCTGTTGCTGCATCAGGGGCAGTTTGTGTATGTTATATGATGTGCCCTGTTGTGGTCTGTTGCCGCATCAGAGGATATGCCCCTATGTGGGGAATGTTTGGCCCCTGCGTGGGCAACTTTGTACGCTAATGGAAAACTCAAAAAAAGATTTTGCAAAAAAAAAAAGGTAAAAATATCTTCCAATACCAGTTCTCAAAACTCTCCTCTCTAAAACACTCCCTGAGCCCTATCATGATCTAGTGCTGCCCTGCTGCTGTCATTTTAAATGCTGTAAAGTGAGAATAGGGGGTGTGGGTGAGCTGTGTGTGTCTATGGACATACACAGCCCAGCTTAGGCGTGCCCCCTCAGCACGCAGTTTGCTGAGGAGGCACCCACAGGGAAGGAGGAGCAGACATTGTGTGTCTGGGTACTCCAGGGCTGATGTAAAGGATCTTTGCAATGACTTTAATATACCATCTGCTAGTTATAATTTATATAAGGGTCAGTCCAAAGTCACCTTTGCCATGAAGTTATCATTTGGCTATTCAAGTTCCACAATAGGGGAACACAATATGCTTCTTAATGTTAATCATCTTCTGTGATTGGGCATGATATCCAGACACTAATTATTGTATCTGATAAAATAACATTTAAAAATAAGTTGTGTTATAAATTCAGCAATCATATACATTTTATATTCCACTACTGCCAAAACATTTTGCTACAGACCTATTTGTGTAATTTTTATATTTTTAATAATTATAGCTATTTTACTTGAGTGGTTCTTTGGTTACTACATGATTCAGAATTCGAACACTATATGAAATTTTATCTTTCACCTGGCCTACCAAGATCTTCTATGATGTAATGCCCAGCAAAGGGTTGTATGTTTATTTCACTCAGTGCTTGTTATAGGTCAGTATCTTTTGGGGCAAACAAGTTCATTTTACTGAAAGCTTTTGGCGAAAACATTTTTTTTTAGAAAGCTTAAAGGCTCCCTGGTTTATTGTAAACGTTTATTCTGACAGGAGAAAAACTGTGTTAAAAACTCACCTAAGCTGCATTATTTCAAAGCAGTTTAGGTGCGTGGAGCAAAGGTTAGCACAGTGTAGATTTGATTTAAATCAAGACAATTTAAATCACTAGTAAAAAGGCTTGATTTAAATCAACTTGATATAAATCATAATTTTTAAAGAGCAACGGTCATCTCTGTCCTGCAGCAGCTCCTCCTCTGACACGCTGTTGACTCACCGACAGTCATATTCACTTTAATGGGACGGCTGGTGATGCGGCAGTGACACACAACAAGGTGAGGGACGTGGCTGCAGCAGGTGAGTGGATGCCTGTTAACAGACGCTACCATGATGGAACTGAAATGACAGGTGCTCCTTAAATATAAGGACATATTCTTGCTGGTAGTTAGAATCTTTAATATTTGCAAACAAATTGAAGGTTTCCTATTTAGAATAAGCTGTCAGGTTAGTAAAACAGCGATATCTGAAGCATTTCAATTGTACAGTTTGTAGTGTACATAGATTTGCAAAACAATGGGATAAAGGACTATTCCTTAACTTTGTTTTATCTCATGGTTACTGTGAAATTGTGTGAATGTATCAATGCAGTGCATGTTATCGGGGCTTGCAGAGCTTGGATTCATTGAATGAGTTTACCAAAAATATAAATATTGCAGAATATACAGCCTCATGCTACATAACTAAGCTCCATTTCATATCAAATAGAAAACTATCTTTAGATCCTAATCTATTAAAACCACTGTCAAGTGCAGGGGCTTTGGCAAAAAAAAAAAAAATGCAAAAAGTGCAAGCAGCAATTATTTTTTTTTCAACAGGTCACATAGCTATGTTTGGGGTGTTTCCCTTATAGTACACCCACAAATAATTTAAAACATGAAAGGGAAGGTGTGTTGGTTTTGTACATGGTCTACTAAATATAAAATATTGCATAATAATATTTAGTATTTTACTTTTTATTTTTGCATTTTATTGAAATGTAAGACAGGTTTATACAACAGACCACCGCACATTGCGGTAACAAACAGACCGGTCACAATAAGAGCAGTACCAGCCAACATCAAAACTTAAACAAGAGAAGTAAAAGGAAAAAAAACACCCCATCATTTGCCCATATAAGAATGCACAGTTCAATACACTCTTATAGGAGATAGGTATATAGCTATTCGGGTGTGATGTCAGCACCTGCAACTAAATTAGTTAATACAGTTCACAAGACCCTCCACCTCCCCCTCAAGTCTGATTGTCCTAGACATTATGATATTACATTGTGCTGAGTTCTTATCAATCTCCCCTCCCTGAGGTACATTCCCCTCTGCTATTCAGACAACACCACGGAACATATAAAGCATACATATGAATTCAGTCAGAAACTGTGTCTGCCCGACTCCTTAAAGACACACTGAGCATCCAGTTCCTGGTAAGGGAGAGTGTTTTACTACCCATCAAATGCATCTCTTGTAGGAGAACTATATGTGGGTTCTGGGATTTGAGATATTGAAGAACTAGAGCTCTCTTAAACATTGAGTTTAGCCCCCTTGAAAGGGGGTAGCGGGTGAAGGGCTTTCCCCCCAGAGACGACAGCCCCTACGAGGGCGTCCAATGAGCAGATTATATTTTCTTGTTTACTCAAACTTCTAATAAACATATTGAAATGAAACTTTGAGTTTAGCCCACGGACATTCCATGAGAGAATTTTGATATTACTCATACCTATATTCCAGTGAGACAGGATGTGTGTGACTAGAGGGGAAGCTAGGGGGGTAGGAGCCTGGATACAGAGAACCACATCCCACCAGACAGCAAAGTAACATCAGTAAAGATTGTGCAAAGCAGATGGAAGGCCCAAAGACAGACCAGGGATGGGTATTCCCATTGGTCCAAAACATAAAAAAAGAGGGCAGAAAAAATAAAAATAAATAAGCTATAATCCCAACACCCTGTTTACTCCGGCGGAACAAACCAAAAAAACTGTTAAAATTCCGGAAGAAACTTTAGTCCCAAATCTAGAAAGCAGCAGACTGTTCCAAGGGATCATCTACTTGTAGAGGGGACGTGGGGTCACCTTAGCCACCTGCAGTAAACGTACATGCAATTCCGAGCTCTCCAATAAGAATCTCTTGCAGGTGGGGCAATTTGAAGAAGAGGAGATCCACTTCAGAAGCAAGAGACATGTACCGCAGCTCCAAGCACCATCTTGGAAAAGGGTGTGTAGAATTGCCCACGCCCGTAGGCACAGAACCAGGGGGGCCAGGCAGCCCATCGCTGTTAGGGTATAGAATGCAGCCAGCCAGCAGCCCCTGCAGGCGATTCGAAGAACTTGGCAGAACCGTGGTGGATGACTTTCAAGAGATTAGTATACAAGATGTTATAGATCAGGCCTTTCTCCCGTAGATGTTTGCGAACATCCGTCAAAGAATGCCTTTTCTTTTGTAGATCAGGGGAGAAATTGGGGTGCAAATGGATTGCTGCATTTTCATGTCGCAATTCAGGGTGTTTATGGGCCTCCGCTAGGATCTGATCTCTGTCTCTGTTAAGTAGACAGACCAAGAAGGCAGGCGGCAGTGAACCAGCAGGTCTCGGGCCGGTAGGCACTCTATGTGCACGTTCGACTGTATACATAGGGGACAGTTGTTGCAAGCCCAAAAGTTGCTTGAATAAGGCCTCAGCAAACACCACAGGGTTAGGGCCCTCTGGGAGCCCGACCACCCGGACATTGTTGCGTCTCAGGCGATTCTCGGCATCCTCTGAGTGGGCCATGAGGACTTTAACTGTTTGTTGCAGATTAGCCAGTGTTTGGACAGTGGAGGCTGTGGTATCCTCCACTGCCGAGATGTGATGCTCTGCATTTGTTAGGCGGCCTCTACACCTGTCCATATCCTGCTGTATGAGCCTACATTCTAATGCCACCTTCTCTATCTTCCCCTTCATGGAGGACTTACTTTCTGCAATAGCCATCAGGATTGCAGCAGTGGACTGGTCTGTTCTAGGCTCCGGGGTTGAGGAGGGTGAATCACTGTCTGGATCGGAAGTCAGAGACCTCCAGGCCTCCACGTGCACCTCCACTGAAGCTGGAGAGGAGGAAGGAACAGGCAAGATGGCCGTCACATGAGCTATCGGCGGAGTGGGTCGGGAGCTGTGAGAGGCTGATTTCTTGCTGGATTTATCCTTACCGGTCATGGGAAGAACCGAAGCAGCCCCCCAAACGCTATGGAGATTTGCTGAGCAGGATGGCTAGGGAAAGCCCAGGATTCGGACGGACTATGCGTACAGATGGCGTGAGCTACAGCAGGGCACGTCTTGACGCTCACATCCCGGCCATGCCCCACTTATATTTTACTTTTAAACCAGCAAGTAGAGCTATAGGCTCAGTTTCATATATTTTAGGAACTAATTTTCTCACTTGTTGTAAGGCTTGTTGAGGCTATTATTTACAGAATTCAGTTACAGAAGCTGAAATTTTTATACACAATAGAGTCCTGACTCCTTTTTAATCAGACTGCTCAATCCAAGGTTTCAGTGAGACAGAGCCAGCCTACTATTGTGCTGTCTCAAACTAACCCTTGGTACTCTGTGGATCTTTAGGTATGTAAAAAATAACTAAGTTTATCTACAACCTTAAGTTGTATTTTTATAGTAGAAACAAAAAAAATTAAAACCATACCCAAAAGTTTTTCCTTTTAAAGTGCCCCAAATAACTGCAACTGCCTTTAGCCCCACTGCTACTGAATCTGTAAGATATTTTGATTGGGTAAAGCTTTGACCTTTCCTTGAAGTCTTAAAATTTTGCTTGTTCCCTCCCTACCCTCACATATTGCTATTGGATTATAATGATTAACACCTCAGTGGGTAATAGGAATGTGCTTCATGCAGCTTTAACAGACCAGCATGTGCAGAGCTTTATCCCAACAGGCTTGTAGTAGAAATTTAGACTGTTTCTTGTATGTGTAGTCACCTCCTAGGTGCCTGTAATTTATGCTGGCTTGCAGCTTTTGGGGGTTTTTTTTCCTTGAAAGTTTTGCACTTTTCATTTCACCTTCTGGGTAAGCAGCAGGCTCAAATTATATGGAGCATCTAAGATCTTTCGCCTATTTGCTTAAAAAAAAAAAAAAAAAAAAAAAAAAAAATTACACAATAATTGGCCAAAAATCCCTCTTGTGCTCTTAGCAAAAGAAGAGTTGTTATGCTTACCTCTCTGGCAGCCTATATCCTCCTGTCTTCACTCTGTTGAACCAGGAGAGTTGGATGCCTTGTTCTTGTGTTCCATCAGCTGACCCCTACTATCACTAATGTATCCTGTAATAACTTATTTTGCAGGGATCTGCTTTTTAGGGTAGAAAGTCGTAGCCAGCCCAACTAAAACTGATTTTAGTTCTAGATAAATGCTAGAACGTGAAATGACCTGGCTGTTTATTATACCTCTCAGAAGACACTATTGATGAGGCCTTTGTACTTGAATTCTGTAAACTGCATGTGGCCATTATTGTAGATTTCCCATCTCCTCATTGGATTTGGTTTTTATTTGCTTTATATAATGGAGAATGTTACTGTGGATGAAGACAGAGGCTAAATCAGCAAATCGAACTCAACTGATGACTAAAATTTCTGAATGTTCTGTCTAAAATAAAAGAAAGCAAGACAAAATGAGACAAACCGTCACTGAACAGATTTCCCAAGCATAATGTTTTAGTTCTGCTAGATATGATGAGGCAGCAGAGGCATCAACAGAAATGTTACTGTGACCCCCATTTTACTGTTCCTTCTGTAGGCCTGACCAGCAGTATAGTGAGTTTGACGTCTTGCCTTTTGAATGTTATCAGTAGGCAGAAAACTTTGTACAGCTCAGCTCTGCAACTAAAGTGTCTGTATACCTAGGGTACATATTTGTAATCTGTAGCACCCTTTTTATGCATCTTACCCAGTTATCTTTCAGGGCACATCATTTAGAGCTGATTGGTTCTTCGCTGGACAAGAAACACCAGGAGATTGGTGAAAAACCTCTCCCACCCTCCTCATTCCTCCGTTTAGATAGTGGTTTTTTTTCATTGCATCCAGCAGCAGTGCAGTGTTAACTGTTTGTTGTTGTATGAGGGGATGTGAGTTGCCTGTGGTGCCTAACTGTCAGAAGTGGTAGTGTTGAAACTCAGTGCTGCGAGCTTGGGAGGGCAGGGCATTTCTGGGAAGTGGCCTTGATTTGGGATGGTCATAACGTCAGTTTGTCAAGGCCTGGACAGCATGGTCTTTCTCTGTACCCACTGGACCATAGAAGGAGAGACAAAAGTGACACTGGCTGCAACCAGTGCTCAGCCTGTGGTGGATAAACACTTTTCAGTGGTGGTGGTTTTGCCTTGGTCAGCAGTGTGACTGTATCGGTTGGTTGGTCATGCAGTGTGTTATTTGGCACCTACCCTTTCTTGAAGTTGGGTATTGCTTAGGACCGCTGCCTGATCAATTGTGTTAGAGGCAAAATTGTCTGAAAAAATATATTTTTTTCCCAGACTCCTACTAATCCACCTTCTACCTCAAATGTTTTAAAAACATTCTGCAGACATTGTTATGTGAATAATGCAACATAACATGGCAAGTCTTTCTGTCATAAGTGTAGTCAACAGCTGACAGCAAGTGAAAATTCTACTTTAAGGAAGGATTTTGTTGATACTATAAGAAACGGAAATGGTGTCTACCTTCCAGGTATTTAGAGTGTGCCTATAGAGTTGCTTCTAAAGCCAAGCTTTTTGCTATGTTTTCAAAGTAACCCTCCTAGTGCCGTGATTTAGGAGGAGGAAAATGAAGATGCAGACAAGGCAGGCCATACATGTTGCAAATTTCTTTCCTGCAACCACAGGGAAGCCATCCCCGCCAGGAGAAGAAGTATTGGTTGGATCTCAATATGCCAGTCCTAGAGGCTGCAGACACACAGGAATGAAGAGAATATTAAAGGCAGTAATTGAGGAAGCTGTGGAAGTTTTTCCTCCTGGATTGTCACTTTGTTGAAAAGGGAACTTCATGCAACATTCTTGCTAATGTTGAAAAGCTCATCACCTCTGTCCAAAAAAGCCTTGGCATTGTGCAACCTGTCATGTACTTTAAAGAGCATTGTGTGGGACTGTGATCCTACCTCTCACATTGACTATGTTCGACTGCCCATAGCGGGTTTACCCTGATGGTCACGTGTACTCCACACTAGGTGGCGCTTCTCGACATGTCTCTGGATAGTGTTCCTGCTCTCGCACCTGGGCCATGTTGCCGTTGAGTTATCTGCCCATTCACCAAGCTTTTTAGACACACCCCATACAGTATTGCACCTTGAAATCCTTTTTTGCTAGGTGTGAAAACTGAAACTTCAGTCCCAGAGATTACTCTATTCTTCACATTCTGACCTTCATACGATTGGGTTTTGACCAGAAATTGGCCTTTAATACTCTTAAAGGTCTGGTCTTGTCCTTTACCTATTCCTTTTCAAAAGCATCTGGCTTCTCTGTCCCGTGTAAAAACTTTTCTTCAAGGAGTATCATGTATTACGTCTCCTTTATAGCACCCTGTGTTTACTTGGGATCTTAACTCAGTTACCCTTTAAACCTATAAGGGATATTCCTTTAGAGCAGTGGTCTCCAAACTGTGGCTGTGGGCCGGATGCGGCTCTTTACTTTATCCAGCCATTGTGGCGCTATTCCACTCACTGATAAGAGGCACTATTCATCCCACTGACACAATGATAAAACACGATTCCTCCCACTAATACTAATGATGGTGTACTATTCCTTCTATAGTGAACTGTTCCAATGATTGGGCACCATTCCTCCCACCAGTACCAACTGGCACACTATTTCTTCTCCTACTGACCATGGGTACTATGTACTTGTTTTACTACCACTGACCACTAAGTCTGAGGCATTACTAACATTGACCAGAGAAGGGATCTCTAAACTCCAGCTGTTGAGAAATGACACATCCCATGAGGCATTGTAAAACTCTGACATTCGCAGACATGACTAGGCATGATGGGAATTGTAGTTATGAACAACTGGAGGGCCATAGTTTGGAGACCCCTAGACTAGAGGATCGCTGAAGTAAAGCAGCTTTTTTGGTTCACTATCATGTCTGCCAGACATGTTTCTGAACGGACGGCCCTTAGCTGTATTTTCACCTACAATTAAATATCAACAAGGACATTTTCCTCCTATCCCTCTGCCCTGCTCCTAAGCATCCAAAGGAAATCTCTCTTCATTGCCTGGACATAGAACCATTATGCAATATCTCAAGGCTACTGTTCCCATCAGATGTTAATTCTGTTCTCTGGACCTAGAAAGGGACATCATGATTAAAAGCATACCATTGCACAATGGATAAACAATTTGAGTGCAAGAGCTTGCCTTCTGAAAGCGAAATCTCCTGCGCTTTTACATCACCATTCCATCAGAGTGGGGGAAGTTTCCTGGGCTTTTTGGCACCAAACCTCTGTAGACCAGTTGTGTAAGGCCACCACCTAGTCTTCTGTTCATACTTTTTTTCAATGTTTTACAAGGTAGGCATCTTCTGCTGATGAAGATTCTGGTTGAAAGGTTTTTCAGCAACTCTAGGAGGTTGGGTCTTCTGACCCTTGTTGTTGGGCCTGTGTTGGCACAATTTTGCGCACCCTTTCCATTTATTTCTTGGGGTAGTCCCACGATGTATGAATATTCTGCTTATGTCCTGTACTGTATGATTAAGATGAAAGGGATTTTGACTTGCGTGTATATTCTACATCTTGGCATACAGTACAGGGCACGGGCCACCACAGATCACCAGGAATGCAGATCTATCATTTGAGGTTGCTGGAAACTTTAAAAGTCAAATGGACTGCAAAGCTGAGGTATTTTAAGAAGAGACAGAGATGGCA
The DNA here is from genome assembly GCF_037356315.1 of Lithobates pipiens. Lineage (NCBI taxonomy): Eukaryota > Metazoa > Chordata > Amphibia > Anura > Ranidae > Lithobates > Lithobates pipiens. The sequence goes on from NW_027507718.1 coordinate 192,976,771, forward strand.
ACATCCTTGCCATGACCCTTCATTTGCTAGCAACCTGCATTTCAAGAAATGTAGATATCTGGATGAAATGTACTTCAGCTTAGCGCCAGCTGAACAGGTACTAGGTTACTTGTCAGTAAAACAGCTGCTTAGGTGGGATTTTATGTGATAGACCAACACAAAGTGGCACATAATTGTGAAGTGAAATGAAAATGATAAATGGTTTTAAAACATTTTTACAAATAAATATCTGAAAAGTGGCGTGCGTTTGTATTCAGCCCCCTTTACTCTGGTACCCTTAAATAAAATCCAGTGGAACCAATTGCCTTCAGAAGTCACTTATTAGTAAATATAATTTAATCTCAGTATAGATACAGCTGTTCTGTGGAGTCCTCGGATATTTGTTAGAGAACCCTAGTGAACATACAGCACCATGAAGGCCAAGGAACACACCAGACATGTCAGGGATGAAGTTGTGGATAAGTTTTTAAAGCAGGATTAGGTCATAAAAAATATATCCCAAGCTTTGAACATCTCACGGAGCACTGTTCAATCCATCATCCGAAAATGAAGAGACTATGTCAAACCTACCAATATATGGCTGTCCACCTAAACTGACACACACACACACACCTCTCCTTCTGTCCCCTTCCATCCCATTATCTAAATTTCCTCCTTTTCTCCCAGTTCTCCCACTTTACCCTGTCTTATCCACCTACAACCTCCACGTATCTCATTGTCTTCTTAAACGCCTTCCAATCTTTCCATCTCTTTATCATTCCCTCTATTCCATGGGTCTATAAACTATATGGCCCTGCAGTTGTTCAGGAACTACAATTCCCATCATGCCTAGTCCTGTCTGTGAATGTCAGAGTTTTACAATGCCTCATGGGATGCGTAGTTCCGCAACAGCTGGAGGGCCGTAGTTTGAGGATCCCTGCTCTATTCCCTCCTCTCCACAGTATCTCAAATTCCATGTTATACGTCTCTTCTACCTTTCCAGACCAATCATTTTATTGTGGGGCTTTGTTTCTTGCCAGTATCTTGGTATCTGACTTTTAGCTGCATTGATTAGGTGAGGTATCACAGATTCTTTTATATTTGTTGAACGTTCTATCCCATGTAACAAGCACATCCAAGGTTCTTCTAATATCTCTCTTTTGGTAATTTTATCTTAACTGTAAGATCTCTTTCCAATATCTTTATTTTTGGGCAATCCCACCTTAAAATGTGCCATTGTTCCCTCTACTTTACATCCCGGCCAAAAATATGGGGCTTGAACAAACATCTGAGGACTCCACAGAACAGCTGTATCTATACTGAGATTAAATTATACACAGTGCTATTTACTAATAAGTGACTTCTGAAGGCAATTAGTTCCACTAGATTTTATTTAGGGGTACCAGAGTAAAGGGGGCTGAATATAAATGCACGCCACTTTTCAGATATTTATTTGTAAAAAAAGTTTGAAAACCATTTATCATTTTCATTCCACTTCACAATTCATTTCCCTGTTTCATATTTAATTATTTTGTCTGGGGTTATATACCACCTTGTAAGGCATTTATAGTTAATATCGGCTGTGTTTGTGTCCACTGTGGAGCTATCTACCAATCTCAAAATGTTTCCTAGTTTTTATTTGTTCCCTCGTGTTCCCAATTCTTTTTACCATTTTTGTTTATGTATGGTGGGACCTCCAGCTCTTCCTCTGCTATTAGAATTTTATAAATCTGTGATATACCGTTTTTTTTTTGTATTTGATGCCATACTCGGCCGCACTAGCGGCCTTAGATCTTCTGCTGATCTTAATGGTTGTGGCAAAGTCATGGCAAAGTGTTTCAGCTGGAGGTGCCGCCATTTAATAATCATCATCAAATCTGTCTTGTGTTTTAATTCTTGAAATGTACATATTTTCCCCTTTTCCATTATATCTTGTCCACTCCATTACTTGTGAAATTACCACAGCATTATAATATTTTTAAAAGTCTGGTACCCTTTAGCCCACCTTGCGTTTTATTTCTCCTTAATACTGAGAATGAAATTCTCGGTTTCCTATTTTACCAAATTAAATTGATTTATTATAATTTTTTAATGTTTTAAAATATGTCTGAGGAAGGGGAAAAGACAACATTTGAAATTTGTACATAACTTTCGGTACTATTACCATCTTTATGGTATTTATTCATCCTATCCATAAGAGGGATCTTGTTGCTATTTTTCTTATTTCCGTTTTTTATTTCATTTAATAGTGCAATGTAATTTACCTAGTATAATTTCCCTGGGGATGATGTTACTCTTATTCCTAGATATTTTTGTTCTGTCTTCCATATAAATGGAAATTCTTGCTGTAAACACTGTGTTCTTCATGTTTATTTACATTTATGTTTAAAATCTCTGATTTAGAAAGATTTATTTTTAAAGCGGTTCTCCACCCTAAAGTGGAAGTTCCGCTCATCCGATCCCTCCCCCCCTCCGGTGCCACAATCGGCACCTTTCGGGGGGGGGGGGGGTGCAGTTAACTGCACTCACTTCCGGGACAAACCGCCGCAGATGCCCCGCCCCCCCTGTTGTGTTCTGGGAAACACACAATTCTCAGGACACAGCAAAGACGCGCAGCACGACTCGCGCATGCGCAGTAGGGAACCGGGCAGTGAAGCCGCAACGCTTCACTTCCCGATTCCTTGACAGAGGATGGCGGAGGGGACAGCAGAGAGACGAGCGATCGCTCGTCATCTGCCGCCGACATCGCTGGACCCTGGAACAGGTAAGTGTCAATTTATTAAAAGTCAGCAGCTGCAATATTTGTAGCTGCTGGCTTTTAATATTTTTTTTTTAAGGTGCAGAACCACTTTAAGTTGATAGATCTCCATAAAATTTCAGTCTTCATTAGATTGGGCATTGTAATCCTAGGGTTAGAAATATAAAATAATACATAGTCCGCGTAAGTTATTTTATGTTCCTCCTCTATCTTAATTCTTCTTATGTCTGGGTTGTTCCTTATTGTTGCCAGCAGGGGTTTTAATGATAGTACAAATAATAGAGTTGATAGGGGACACCCCTGTCTCCTTCCGTTGTACATTTCAAATCTGGAAGATAAAGTCCCGTTTACCTTCACATTTGCAGTAGGATGCTTATATAATGTTTTAATCCACTGGACCATCCTTGGGCCCATCCCCATGACTTCCAAGGTGTTCATCATGAATCCCCAGTCTACCCTGTCAATCGACAGGAGTAGACCTGGGGCATTTTCCTCTCTCTAATTTTCTGAAGCAAGAGCAATGTTCTCACCCCATTGTCATTCCCTTCTCTGCTAGGGATGAAACCCACTTGGTCCGCATGTACCAAATCGATCATCAGCTCTTTCATCCTGGTAGCTAACACTTTTGCGAATAATTTAGTGTCTGCATTCAACAAAGATATTGGTCTGTAACTTGAACATGGGGTACTATCATTCTCCCTCCTTTGGGATGATTGTAATCGAGGCCAACAGGGCCTCTCTTCCCATCTCATTTGTTCCCAGTCCGTTCACTCCTGTCAGAATAGACTCGTCCCTGTTCTGTGTCTCCTGGTTATGATTGCTCATGCGGTCATCGCGACCGTCGGCAACCTCATGAGATCATGTACAGTAACGTGATTTCGCGGAGGGGAGCCAGCCTGCCATAGTAAAACTGTGGCGGCTGGTCCGGAAGCGGTTAATCTCCGTGAATTTAATTGTCTTTGGGCACCTGGTATCATGCTTCCCGGGGAATGGTCTGACAGTGTTATTATTTGAATATTTGTCTTAGTCACCAACTCTAGTAACCTGTGTTTTGATCATTATATAATCAATCCTTGAGTATGTCGTATGCACAGGGGAATAGAATATATAATCCTGTGTTTTCTCCATATATCCATCAATTGACACTGATACAATTTTTTTTTTTTATTGTTTTCAACTGTACATTCCTAGTCCCCTGTGCTTGCAACGTACTATCAATACTTGGTTCCAAGCAAAAATGTAGGTCTCCCGTCATAATCTCACTTCCCTTTTTAAAGTCCATTAACTTCCCTATGACCTGCCTCAAATAATTTGTTGGGTTCTTATTCGGGCAATTGATGTTTGTCAGGGTACATTTCATTTCATAGAGTTTCCCTTTTAGGAAGAGCTATTGACCTTCAGGGTCTGTCATCCCTTCCTCCAATATGAACCGCACTCCTCTGGCCACCCCAATGGCTACCCCCTTTGTTCCCCCCTTTGTTCTTCTTGTTGTAGAATCCCTGTAAAACCATGTTGGGTAATCTCTTGAACAGCTTTACATTGGCCTCATGGGAAACCTGAGTCTCCTGAAGGAACACTACCCTAGCTTTGTACTGTTTAACCTCCTTTAGGATTTTATGCCTTTTTGTTAGTGTATTAAGCCCACGAACGTTATGTGATATAAATTTTATTATGTCATCTAAGGCCCCATACACACTATCAGCAGAAAAACTGGGTTTTTCCTTCAGATTTACCAAAACCACATAATATGAGGTCAAACCTTAGGAGTTTCAATGTGTATGCAATCAGGCAGGCCCTTCTACTACATGGTTTTGGTAAACATGAAGTAAAAAAATCAGCAGATAATCTGATGTGTGTATGGGGCTTTAGGCTACATTACTCTCTTACCTAACCTATCTGGAAGAAAAGAATCAGTTTTGATGTGACTTGCGTAGATGGGGACCTCAGGGCCCCTCTTCCACCTTTCCCCTCTCCTCCTCCCCCTTTTCCTCCTCCTCTCCTCCCTTTTCCTCCCTCCCCCTCTTTTCGCCTCCACCTTTTCCTCCTCCTCTCCCCTTTTCCTCCTCCCCTCCCCCTTTTCCTCCCTTTTTCCTCTCTCCCCCTTTTTCCTCTCTCCCCCTTTTTCCTATCTCCCCCTTTTTCCTATCTCCCCCTTTTTCCTATCTCCCCCTTTTTCCTCTCTCCCCCTTTTTCCTCTCTCCCCCTTTTTCCTCTCCCCCCCTTTTTCCTCTCTCCCCCTTTTTTCCTCCCTCCCCCCTCTCTCTCCCTTTTTTCCTCCCTCCTCCCTCTCTCTCCCTTTTTTCCTCCCTCCCCCCTCTCTCCCCCTTTTTTCCTCCCTCCCCCCTCTCATTCCCTTTTTTCCTCCCTCCCCCTCTCTCTCCCTTTTTTCCTCCCTCCCCCTCTCTCCCCTTTGGCCCCATTCTGGTCCTAGAACCATAGGTGGCTCCATTTTTTGTTGCCACAAGTGATTCTCTTATGCTGGGGTGAGACTTTGAACATGCCTCTTCTCCCCCCCCCCCCCCCGGTTTACAATGGGAGCATGTCAGTAATCCAAGTGTCTCGACTGTCCATCCCCCCTTCCCTCCCCTGCTTTAAATTTACCCCCATCTGCTTCCATTCCCCCTCACGCTCCCATGAACCTATTTCTAGTGGAAAAATTGTTCACTTTTCTTCTGCTTCTGCTGGATTCTGCTTAACCACTGTCTATCTCATCAAATTCTCCAAAAAAAATATTTCTGTTCAGTCTCTGTTCAAGGAATTTTTAATGTTTGTTTTTATATTTAAGTCTTCCTTGCAACTCTATGTGATTTTGGCCAAAGTTAATCTTCCTTCTGTGTTAGTATTTCTTCTTCTGACCATCCAGGGATAATCGACACTTGTAAGTCCAGTTTATTACAGAATTATTGTAGGTCTTCTGGAAACCTTAAACTTATTGAACTGCTGTCCTTCTGGCCTATTAAACATGCTGGGAAACCCCAACTGTACTCTGTTCTTTATTTGCATTTGCACCAATAAAGGTTTTAAGAAGTCTCCGTCTAGCCAACGTTTCTGACATCAAGTCTGTAAAAACTTGAAGCTCCACTCCTTCATATTTTGGTGGTGGGTGTCATCTCGTTTTCCCCCATATTTGTGCTTTTTCTTCAAATAATTGAAATCTCACTATGACGTCTTGTTGTAGGTCTGCTGATATGTTTTGAGGTTTTGGAATCCTGTGGACTCCTTCTATCTTGAGACAGTTCTCAACCGCATTATCCAAAAGAGGATTAAATATTTTATTCATTATTTTTGTTATATCTTCTCCTTTTTATTTTTTTTTTTCTGGTAGGGCACAGATCCTTAAATTCTTCTGTTTTAGTTCTCCTGATCTTCTAGTTTATATAACATTCTCCTCTGATCTAATTGCATACCTTTAACTTGATAAGGATAACTATAAGCCATGCACTCCACAAATCTGGCCTTTATGGAAGAGTGGCAAGAAGAAAGCCATTGTTGGGGGAAAAAAAGCCATAGGAAGTCCCATTTACAGTTTACACATGTGTGGGACACAGCAAACACGTGGAAAAAGGTGCTCTGGTCAGATGAGACCAAAATTTTACTTTTTGGCTTAAAAGCAAAACGCTATGTATGGCAGAAAACTAACACTGCACATCACCCCTAACACGCCATCCCTACCGTGAATCATAGTGGTAGTGACAGCATCATGTTGTGGGCATGCTTTTCTTCAGCAGGGACAGGGAGGCTGGATGGAGCCAAATTACAGGCAATCGTAGAAGAAAACCTGTTATGCCCCATACACGCGATCGGAAATTCTGCCAGCAAAAGTCCGATGTGAGCTTTTGGTCGAAAATTCTGACCGTGTGTATGCTCCATGGAACTTTTGCTGGCGAAATTCCCGCCAGCAAAAGATTGAGAGCAGGTTCTCAATTTTTCGGTTGGAAAAAGTTCAGAATGGAACTTTCGATCATCTATACCAACTCCGATGCGCAAAATTCCTACGTGTGCTGGAAACAATTCGACGCATGCTACGTTACCGTGTTCTTGATGGTCAAAAGTTCATAGAACTTTTGTGTGACCTTGTGTATGCCAGCCAAGCTTGAGCGGAATTCCGTCGGAAAAACCATCCAGTTTTTTTCCCGATGGAAAATCCACTAGAGTCTGCAAAAGACTTGAGACTGGGGTGGAGGATCACCTTCCAGCAGGACAAGGACCCAGAGGTACAATGGAATAATTTAGATCAAAGCATATTCATGTGTTGAAAACTATTTATAATTTTCCTTCCACTTCACAAATATCTGCCACTTTGTGTTGGTCATCACATAAAATCCCAATAAAATTCATTTACGGTTTTGAGTGGAACATTTCAAGGGGTATGATTACTTTTTCAAGGCACTGTACTTTTCGCTTCTGGATTAGATGGTGTTACTATTCAGTGGTTCTCAACCTCAGTCCTAAAGTACCCCTAACGGGCCATGTTTTGGGACTTCCCTTAGATAAAATAGCTCTTATCAAAACCATGTCTTTGATATTGATTTAAAGCAGCTGTGCAAAGTAAAGGAAAAACTGAAAACATGGCCGTTGTGGGTACTTGTGGACTGAGTATGAGAACCACTGCCATACATTATACAATTTTCTTGTTCAATTTTCATTTGGTATTACCAAAACCATATAATATGAGGTCAAACCTAAACACTTTCAATTTGTATGCAATCAGGCAGGTCCGTGCACTACATAGTTGAAGGCAAATCTAAATAAACAAGAAAATGTAATAATGTATGGCTAGCTTAAAGCGGAGGTCCACCCTAAAATGGACCTCCGCTCATCGGAATCCCCCCCCCCCCTCCGGCGCCACAATCGGCACCTTTCAGGGGGGAGGGGGGTGCAGTTACCTGGATAATCCAGGTAACTGCACCCACTTCCGGGCTAGCTCTCTGCGGAACGGGCGTAGGTTACGCCCCCGTTCCGCAAGCGCCCGCCCCCTTCAGCAAGTGCCCCGCTGCCTGCTGGGAAACACACAGCTCCCAGAGGCAGCGGGGACCGTCCGGATTGCGCCGCGCGGCTCGCGCATGCGCAGTAGGGAACCGGGAAATGAAGCCGAAAGGCTCCATTTCCTGATTCCCATACCCAAGATGGCGGCGGGACCCGGCAGCCGAGCGAGCGATCGGCTTCGGGTGCCGACATCGCGGGCGCGCTGGACAGGTAAGTGTCACTATTTAAAAGTCAGCAGCTGCAGTATTTGTAGCTGCTGGCTTTTAAAAAAAAAAAAAAAAAACGCGGAGTCCCGGTGGACTCCCGCTTTAAAAGGGGAACTAAGTCACAAGTAGAAGTGTCCCTCTAATAAAGCAAAACCTTAAGGGAGGCTTTTTACTCCTTCGGAACCCACCAATAAGGACACAAAGGGATTGCTTTACTAAAACTGGAGAGTGCAAAATCAACCGGTTTCCAAGTTTGTTTCTTTTTTTTTTGTCAGCTGCACCACATATTGCACACTCCAGTTTTAGTAAATCGACCCCAAATTGAGGTCGGGATCGATCAGTGAACTAAAAGTTACTATAATTTCTGGTACCGATGGTGTGGAGGCGTTGTCATTGGCAGTTCTACACCTTTCCATTTGGCCTTCTAGTGGCCCCAAGAATCTCCAGGCCCCTTCTAACCTGAGTGAACTGATAATGGTAAATTTGTTAGCCTTTCAGGAAATTATTATAATTCATTAAGCACAGTGTGAAAGAAAATATTATCTCCATTTTAGCAATCCACAAAAGAGGATTTTTCAGTCTGGTAGAAGACTTTTTCAGTCACAATACTATTTGTTACAGCAACTGGGAATTGCACCAGGAAGTATTTCTGCAGATTTTCTAGCAAGAGGGACATGCCTGTGGTAGACCCATGTGCAAACTGGCAGACAGAAAGGTATAGCACTTCTTTTTACTGGCAGTAAAGACAATTGGGGAATCTATGCTCTGAGCCAAGATTGGATTTCAGTCTGGGATATGCCTTTCCTCCTCTCTCGCTGATTCCTCAGGTGCTGTGCAAACAGTCATTGCCAGTCAGGCCAAATCTTCTTTACAGATCAGTGTTGCATCTCAGACCATTATTTTGGGCTTTTTTTCTGGAGGCAATGAAACAGGGCTTAGTGCTTAATACTCTGTGTACAAGTGTTAGTACTTTCAGTCTTCCTTGACATCAGTGAAATATGCGTTGATTAAGATATTTCTCTGGGCCAGAGAATGTTGAAATCTTCAGCAGAAGATCGATTCTCTATGGGATTTGTCTAAGGTGCTGAATATGCTTAGCTGCCCTTTGAACCAATTGTATTCTATTCATCAAAGTTTTGGACTTTAAAGATGGTTTCTTTTTTGGTCATTACAGTGACTAGAAGAAAGATTTACAAGCTTTATTAATCAAGGAACCCTGTCTGACAATTCCTCCAGAAAGGGTTTATCATGGAGGCAGACCCTGTGTATCTGTCAAAGGTGGTCCATGGTGTTTCATTGGAAGGGAAGGGAGCTTCCATTCTTTGAATGTTTGCAGGTGCCTTTGCAGTTTGCTAGATGCTACAAAGAGTCTTTTAGAAGGTTGAGCTGTCTTCTTGTCTTGTTTTATGGCCCTAAGAAGGACTTGCAAGCTTCAAAAGGTACAATAAACATTTTAACAGACAGTGGTCTCACCCAGATGTGGAGTTTATTATTTGATATTCCTCTCATGTTGCTGTCCTGGGAGATTGATTGTAAAGGCTAACTTTTTACATTTAAAATAAAAAAGATGATATACTTGCCTGCTCTGTGCAATCCCTTACCTCCTCTACTTGAGTCCTGCTCCAGCTTTGTCCACGCCTTACAAGTGCCCCTCAGCAAGCTGTCCTGGGTTAGACTGTGTGCATCCATAGACACACCAGAGCGGCTTAGCCAGGCCCACACCCGCTCCCTCCTCACAGGATTCAACTTACAGCATCAATAGCCTATGGCTCAGGTATTGGAAGATTTTTTTTTTTACATTAATGCAGAGAGTGTATTAAGGTAAAAAAACAAAAAACCCTTTTGTCTTTAGAACCATTTTAAGCTGGGTACACACTATACAAATTTCGGCCGCTTCTTGACATCCTTTGACTGAAAAAAGGGGTCGGGTGAAAAATGGCCAAAAAGTGGCTGTATCCAGTCCAATGCAGCCGCTCTTCGCATATTCTTACAGGCATCGGCTGTGGTTGTGAGAATACAGTAACTACAGCATGAGAGTCTTCCTTGTTTAAAGTGGATGGGGGAATCTGTTAGATTATGTTTGATCAGCCTGCAAGTTGAACAAAAATAAACAATGTGTGTATCCAGCTGACCTGGGGATTTTTACCAGCACTGGGACTGGCTATATAATTGGTTCACTGTACTGTACTACAAACAGTAGCAGCGTTAATACAAATGCACTAAAGAGCATGCCACATCACAGACAATTGAGCTGGTTGGCTTTTGAATCTTCCTTGCCTATGTAACCTAGAAAGCAAGGTATTAAACAGTAGAAAAGTAACAGGCTAACGTTGCTGCTCTATAGCATTAACACTGAACTCCAGGAAAACGTAAAGCCTTCCCTTGCAATGTCGCTGCTCCTGTGTTACAAGCTTTTACCACTCAATTGTGTCTAGGGGTTCGGGAAAAGCAGTTCCTGCTAGACTGGTCCCTGCAGGCTCTTTCTCCATGCACTTCAGCAGTCTAAGATCATCTGACATAAATAAGACCAATGCAGGGACCCATAGCCCTGCACTGGATGTGAGGGTGATGACAGACAGTCCACTGACTGAGCAGAGGGGAGTGCATTTTTCCAAGGAAGTGGAGGATCATGTAATTAAAAGTGCCATTGCCTCCTCAACAGAAACAAGCAATGAAAGATGCCCCATAGCAAGGGAGGACTTTTAGTTTTCTTAGAGTTCAGCTTTAACATCCTTGACCCTTCACAAGTGAGTGAGGTAAGTGAGCTAGCCTAGAAAGGGGGCATTGGAATAGTGCTAACTGAACATTTCTAATATTTTTGGCCTTCCTCTCCTATTAAAGTGGAACTATAGGCAAAACCCTTTTTTTGTTTCTTTTTCATTTTGGACAGAGCAAAGGAGAGTTATAACCCCTGTCAGGATTTTTTTCTCCTATCTGTATACTTGCCGATATCTACATTCACTTCCTGTCTCATAGCCAAACAGGCAGTGAGAAAATGCTGCAAATTCCTTGGGCGGCCCCCCAGGTCACCAGAACTAATGTCTCCTGGGGACAACCCAAAATTTGGGATTTTCTTTTAGGTTCACTTTAAATAATAATGATAAACAGGACAAATGGAGAAGGTGAATCTCCCTAAAGGCTCATACACACGATAGGACTTTGTACAAACTTTCCCTTGGATTTTTGTACAAAGGGCATCGGCCCTGAACTTGTATTGCATACACACGGCAGGACTTTTTCAGCCAACTTTCACCAAATCACGTGGTTTTTCTGCTCTTTACCGCCACCTTTGGTCAACTTCTGTATTGTTGTCTGATCTTTTGCATTGGTTCTGAGCATGCCTGTTTGTACTTTGTACAAAAGTCCTATGGTTTTCTGTACACACGATCAGACTTTGCTCCATCGGACTTTTGTTGCCAGAAAGTTTGTCCGTTCGCACAGCCAACAAAAGTCTGATGAAAACCAAAAAAGTTTGTCCAATGGAGCGTACACACAGTCGGATGTTGCTCCAAAACAGCTAATTTGCATGTTTGTTGTCAAAAAGTCTGATCGTGTGTACGGGCCTTTACAGGGGCACGGACTGCAATAAAAACTGACCACTGTCCAAAAAAGTTTTTTGCCTTTTTAGTTTATTTTTTTAAATAGTAATGAAAGGCAAAACATTTTTGTAGATATAAAAAAACATTATACATACCTTTTTTCCCTTTTTTAAAAGTGATCCCATTCTCCTCCCCCAGCTCTTATGCAGCTGAGAACAGAGAGAAACAGCAGTACACTAAGCTTCCCAGTGAATGGCTGTGCAGCTGGGCGGCGTGGGTGCATGTCAGGACAAATCTGATCATTGCAGAAGAGAACATAGCAGCATAGATATTGAACTCACCACAAAACAAACACTTTAAAGGGGAGTTCCCCTTGGGGGAAAATAAAATTAAAAGTCAGCAGCTACAGATACTGTAGCTGTGACTTGTAATATATGGACAATTGCCTGTCCAGGGAGCCCGCAATTCCGGCACCCCAGTCGATTTTCGGAGTGACTGTCAGGTGCTACCGCCGACATTCATCATAAGGTAAAACTGGCAGTCACTGTGCGCAAAGAGTGCTGTGCATTCTAACTGGCCTGGCAGCGGGGTGGTGGGGGCGAACTTTGGAGGGATGGAACCACGGCGCAGTCTCCCAGAAGTGGGGAAGGGTACCTTTTTAAAAGTAGATACTCATCCCCGCCCCCCCCTGAAAGGTGTCAAATGTGGCACCGGAGGGGGGGAGGAAGTAGATGAGCAGAAGTTCCACTTTAAGTGAAAGCTGGTGTGTGAAGAACTTTTACAGTGACAGATAAACCTGCAATGTACAATGTGCAATTAATGTTTTTTATTACTATAAAAACAACAAAGGTGTTTATACTAAACATGTATTATATAGAATATCAATGTTTTGAATCTAATGGACATCAAGTGGCAAAAAGACACAGAAGCAAATATAGACCGTTTCAGGCAGCATGAGCAGTCTATATATGATAAAAAGAATGTGCAACAGTTTTGGCCTTAGAGCTGAGTGAAGAGGACTACTGTCATCTGTCCAGAACCTGTGACATATTTATAACCTTGTGTTGTGTAATGCACTGAAGGGGTCTATGATTTTTCTTCTTGTTTGCTTTTATTTTCAGCATGTGATAATTATTAAGATTATTAAGTTATTTTAAAGGTTATTAAAGGTTATTGTATTTTCTGTTTAGAAAGCAAATTATTCAGTTGGAGGGGTTATGATTGCTTTCTTATGCACTTTTGCTGTGATTTCAGGCCCCGGCGCTGGCTGGTACCCAGTGGACACATTACCCATATTCACCTGCTCATTGCTTGCCCCATGCTCCTCTCACCAGCTCAGATTCGTAAGTTCCCTGTCTCCCCTTCACCTTTCCGCTTGCTTTAGCTGGCACAGTACAGCGTTATCATTTCTTTCAGTTTCCTTTTGCCTGACCTTTGCTTGCATCTGTCAAATGTCAATGTTAAATGTTATGCTATATAGTGTGTTTGTTTTAGCCATTTGTTGGGTTATAGTCCCTTTGCCCTCCGAATGATTTCCTTTACTTTTTTGGGGAAATTGTTCTTGTATTTAAAGCACATGTAAACCGTTTCCCCCTACATGTGGGACTTTGAAGGCATAAGAGCGTCACAAAAATAGATCTAAAATATTGATTTTTAATTGTATCAAAAATATAAAAGGTAAATAGGAACAGATCAAGATGTCTCATAGAAGACTGCATGGACAATTCCAACATGTTTCGGAGTAATCTTGGATATTCCTTTCTTTTGCAATCAATGTTTATACAAGGAATAGCTGTTTGCATGTCAAGGAATAGGCAATTGATGAAATACTCAGTGCCTTGAACCTATATCGCAACACCAGTCAGTAAGATTTAAAAAAAAAAAGATAATGTGAGATGGCCATAATGATGGAGAAAACACACATGGGCGGCTATGCCAAAAAGAATGGTAGATGAAGATCAAAGAGTAAAGTGCTAAAGATCTCTGGAGACCAAACAGGGAGCCAAGGCTATGCACACTGAGACCTGATTGCGTCCCTAGCGGGGAGGTAGAAAAATTATATAGAAAAGAAAGTATGTATACATGGATAAAAATATGGTGTGGCTATATCTTAAAAGTACACATATACGTACCTAAATTGCAGTAAGTAACTGCAAAAAGATGCCCAGCTAGGTATTTTGTAAACCTTTAAGTATAACTATAACGGCAGATGTTAATAAAATATGAGCAGCAGCCTACCTCAGGGGTTAGAATCCCCCGTGTGATCGCAGAGGTATATTGCAAGTATCTGATGAATTTGCAATTGAAAAGAGGCCTCATGTCTAAAAACAGAGTTGGGTGATACACGATCAGTATCGCTTGTATATTAGCAGACATTGCCACATATAAATAATATAACTGAAGTGGAGGATCACAGCTTAGAGACATACCTGAATTAATCTAGTTTGCAGCATCCACCTCCAAGTGTGTATAGGGACTGATAGCTGTTGATATGAATGCTATCTTTACAGCTATATAGCCGCTCCGGGCAGCACACACCTCCCCCAATAGGGGAGGAGCCATCACTCCACGTGTGGAGGCATAAACCTCCATCCTTCTCCATATTAAAGGGTCCCACTGGTGTGTGGCACACAGCGCCACCCCACCCCCTGCAGCCGGAGTGGTAGTGTTGGCGGAATGACGTCATGCGCTACGCTCCCGCCAACACGCACTCACACTTCCCTCTGCCAAATGGATTTTACCCTGTTTGCTCTGTCAATTCGGCAGATGATGTACCAGTGCATGTCAGTGGGTGTGTGACACTTGACGTCATCCTGCCAACACCACAACTCCGGCTGCACACACCCGGGGGACCCTTTCATATGGAGAAGGAAGGAGGAAAGCTCCACCCCTATTGGGGGAGGTTTTTGCTACTCGGAGTGACTATATAGCTGCAGATGAGATGGCACTCATATCAGCGGCTATCAGTCCCTACACACACTTGGAGGTGCAAACTAGATTAATTCAGGTATGTCTTTGCGCTGCGATCCTCAACTTCAGTTATATTATTTATATGTGGCAATGTCTGCTAAAATACAAGTACACATACATTGATAGTGTATCATGTAACTCTGTTTTTAGACATGAGGCATGTGGCATTGTGAATTCATCAGATACTTGCAATATACCTCTGAAATCACACTGGGGAATCCGACCCCTGAGGTATTCAGCTGCTCATATAATATTTATCAACATCTGCTGTTTTATGGTGCTACTTTAGAGCCATAATTTATAAATTCAATAATGTTATACCTACTTATATTATACCTTTTACATTTATTAGGAACCAATTGTGGCCCCCCCTAAACCCCTACTTAAAGGTTTACAAAATACATAGCTGGGCATCTTTTCGCAGCTACTTACTGCGACTTAGTTATGTATATGTGTGGTTTTATGATATAGCCACACCATATTTTTATCCATGTATAGATATTTTCTTTTTTATAGAATTTGTCTACCTCCCCCCTAGGAACGCCATCAGGTCCCAGTGTTCATAGCCTTGGCTCCCTGCTTGGTCTCCAGAGATCTTTCCACTTTACTCTTTTGATCTTCACCTACAATTCTTTTTGTCTTGGCCGCCATGTGTGTTTTCTCCATCATTATGGCCATATCACATCATTTTTTTTGTTTTCAATCTTACTGACTGGTGTTGAGCTATGGGTTTGAGGCACTGTGAGTATTCCATTAATTGCCTATTCCTTGTTATGCAAACGGCTATACCATGTATAAACATTTTGTGTAAAATTTACTTTTTACTTTATAGAATACATGTATATTGATTGCAAAGAAAGGACTATCCCCGATGAAGTAGTTAAGATTACTCCGAAACATGTTGGAATTGTCGCCTTGATCTGTTCCTATTTATTTACCTTTTATATTTTTGATACAATTAAAAATCAATATTTTAGATCTATTTTTGTGACTCTCATGTGCTTTTAAAGTCCCACATTTAGGGGGAAACTCTGTTTTTATACACCTTAGGAATGCTGGCCCATACTGGCAGATATTGCCTACAATTATATTGTATTTAAAATATATATATATTTTTTTTTTTTCATCATATCAAAACAAACATGGTACTTATGTTTTCTTCTTATTAGTCATTTACCACTCTACAACCCACTACTGAGGAAATCTTTGCCATTTGACACCTGCATGCGCTTTAACATCTGGTTCCTCCTGTTTAGTGCTTGGAGAACTTTTAGGCATCCTGTAAAATAAAAAGTAGGCATTGACTTTGCAGCAGATTCTTCCTCAAATCTTGTAACGCCTTCTAGGTGTGCTCCTATGCTATGCATCAGATTTCTGTTGCTTTAATGACATAGTCCTTGTTGCTGATCATCCACAATTCAGCAACGATGTCACCTTTCAAACACTGTCCTGCACTGTTTCTTTCTGTGTCCTTGTTTGTTACAGAAAAAAAGGAATTGCTCTTTACGTGCTCTTTCTTTTTTCATGGTATATTTCTGTTTTCCTCACAGATTACAGTTTAATGGCCCAACAGACTATTA
This sequence comes from Lithobates pipiens, assembly GCF_037356315.1. NCBI lineage: Eukaryota > Metazoa > Chordata > Amphibia > Anura > Ranidae > Lithobates > Lithobates pipiens. The sequence continues at coordinate 192,992,789 of NW_027507718.1, forward strand.
TAGTCAGAATTTCTCAACTCCATTTTCAAGCTGCTTTACAGAGAGCCAAACGTACATTCAGGTAGTGTGTTTCTCTAGGCCATTTTTGTACAGACAATACTATTACCATCAGTAATATTGATATGTTCTATCATCATGTGGTATAAGCCAGTCTTATTTATGTGACCTGTTTTTGACGTGCACTGCTTTTTTTTTTCCCCCGATATCTTGCTTTCTTATCCCAGTTCATAATGATATTTTTGCTGTTCAGACGTTAATATAGCTCTGCACTGTTTTGACCTATTTCAGTCTCAAACGTATGTTCATTTGATGCTACCTAAGCAATTTCACTCAATGCACTCTGAATTAAACTGTGTGTCAATTCAAAAATGTTTTTTGCTAGTTTTGGATAGAATGAGGAAAGATTTGACCTCCTGTTGGTTTTTCCTGCTGTCCAGGGCTCCATTATAGAGCCCTATTTCTTTGTTGTCATTGAAGATTTAAAATGCTTTAGAAATCCTGGCAAGCTAGAACAGGCAGCCCATCACAATAAACATTTTATCCACTACAGAGTCTATTGCAAGAATTCAAGGATCTGTCCTATTCTCGGTAAAGTTGTGTTATGTATTGACTCCTAGCCATTCCTCTCTACCATATTCAGTGGGTTAAAGACCAATATATAAAAGAACATTTTTGCTGAGAGAAATGTGGAGACTGCAGTTGCTGTCCTTTCTGAAAATGCTGTTTGGCTGTCATGCTTATCTAATGGCTTCTTAAGTTTGTGACTCACTGACCCAGAACAATTATGTGGACTAGGAACGATAATAGCACACTGACTTCACTGGCTGCGTGCTTAATTACTGTCTATTTTACAAAAAATAGTGGTGTAGCCAGGGGCAACCAAACAACTAGTATTTTCACAAGGTGGTCAGCAATGTTGGCCTCACTCTCACTTCTTTTTTTTTTTTTTTTTTTTTTTTTAGTTTACAACACATTTCCCTTAAATACATTGGAGAAGGGAAAACCTTTTGCTGTTTTTGTAAAACAATTTGCAGCGCTTCTTTAGAAATGTCTGCCAACATTATAATCTTCAGTGGGGAAAATCAATATTTGATTACATGCAGATTTTGTAAGTTTGCCCACTTACAAAGAAATGAAGGGTCTATAATTTTTATCATAGGTGTAAAATTAGAGACAGAATAGCAACCAAAAATCCAGAAAAATATAATTATACAAATGTTATAAATTTAATGTCATTCAGTGAGTAAAATAAGTATTTGATCCCCAAGCAAAACATGACTTGGTACTTGGTGGAGAAACCCTTGTTGGCAAACACGAGGTAAGACGTTTCTTGTAGTTGGTGACCAGATTTGCACACACCTCAGGAGTGATTTTGACCCATTCTTCTTTACAGATCTTCTCTAAATCCCTAAGGATTCTTGGCTGTCGCTTGGCAACTCGAAGTTTCAGCTCCCTCCATACATTTTCTATAGGATTAAGGTCTGGGGACGGGCTAGGCCACTCCATGACCTTAATGTGCTTCTTCTTGAGCCACTCCCCTGTTACTTTGGCGATTATGTTTTGGGTCATGCTGGTTTGGTCTGTACCTTTTGCAGAGAAGCGGTCCCAATGCATAATGTTTCCACCTTTGTGCTTGACTGTAGGGGTGGTGTTCTTAGGGTCATAGTCAAGCATTTTTCTTCCTCCAAAAATGGCGAGTCCCCCTCCTTAAGAAGGCACATGTACAGTTATGCCAATGAACATCTAAATGATTCAGAGAAGGATTGGGAGAAATTGCTGTGGTCAGATGAGACCAAAATTGGTTCGACTCGCTGTGTTTGGAGCAAGAAAAATGCTGACTATGACCCTAAGAAAACCATCCCTACAGTCGAGGTGGAAACATGATGCTTTGGGGCTGTTTCTCTCCTAAAGGTACAGGTCAACTTTGCCTCATTGAGGGGCCAATGGATGGGGCCATGTATTGCAAAATCTTGAATGAGAACCTTCTTTCCTCAGCCAGAACACTGAAGATGGGTCATGGATGGGTCTTCCAGCATGACCATGACCCAAAACATACCGCCAGTTCAACAAAGGAGTGGCTCGAGAATAAGTACATTGAGGTTATGGAGTGACCTAGTCAATTTCCAGACCTTAATCTTATAGAAATTTTATGGAGGGAGCTGAAACTTGAGTTGCCAAGAGACAGCCAAGAAACCTTAAGGATTTATATAAGATCTGTAAAGAAGAATGGACCATAATCCCTCCTGACATGTGTACAAACCTGGTCACCAACTACAAGATACGTCTTACCTCTGTGCCTGCCAACAAGGGTTTCTCCACCAAGTACTAAGTCATGATTTGCTTGGGGATCAAATACTTATTTTACTCACTGAACTGCAACTTAATATTATAGCGTTCGTTTTATGTGTTTTTTTCTGCATTTTTGGTTGATATACTGTCTCTATCATTTAAAATAAAATAAAAAATGTATAGACCCTTAATTTCTTAAGTGGACAAACTTAAAAAATCTGCATGGGGTCAAATAATTATTACATATATACACACAGTATCTCACAAACGTGAGTACATCCCTCACCTTCTTGTAAATATTATATATATTTTATTAGATCTTTTCATGTGACAACACTGAAGAAATTACACACTTCTATAAAGTAAAGTAGTGAGTAAACAGCTTGTGTAAATTTGCTGTCCCCTCAACACACAGCCAGGAATGTCTAAGATATAAAATATTTACAAAAATGTGTGTGGGCTACTCACGTTTGTGAGATACTGTATGTGTGTATGTATGTATGTGTGTATATATGTGTATATATATAATATATGTGTGTGTATATAATATAGTATGTGTTTTTTCTGTTATATCAGCTCACATTACTGGACAAATATACAGATTCGTCTTACTCTAAGAATTTTAAATAAGATCTTGCTGGTAGTAAAACCTTGCAATAAATGGTATTCATTGTAAAGTTTGCAATAATGTTTACATGTGTTCAGTGCAAATGAGAACACAGGTGGCTCCTAAGGTTAGCACAAATGTTTACATGCAAACAGTGTTAAATATGATTCACACACTGAACTGCAGATATTATTATTATTATTTTGATTTGTTTTTATTCTGATGAATGCAGATAACAGAGCTTTGCGCAGGTATCCACATGGACCCATAGCATTACATACAGCTGATCAGATCTGTAAATAGATATACATACACATTATACAATAGAGGGAAATGTTTGTTGCTTTATTACTGAAACTGTAGAACAGATAATGGCCACTTCAGCTCTTATTTCTCTCTTGACTGTCCTCTCTCCAACGGATTCACTGTTTATTTTTTCAAGAGTTATCTCTTCTTCAAGAAGTCACCAGTCATAATTCCATGAAGTGTCTGAATCAGCTTTAGGAAAGCATTCAGTGTTTTCTTGTTGCAACGGTTTTAAGGTCTTTTGTAATTTTCCGTTGCTTTTTTATTTTATTTTATTATGTGACCATTTTATCATTTCAGAGTTAATCCTTGTAAAGTTTTTTTTCATGATGATCTTTCTTTATGTAGCAAGCTTCCAGTTCTTATTTTGAGGTTAAGCACCCTTGCTTTTGTCACTTTATTCTTCACTATTTCCTTCTCAACTATGTGTCCCTGCTGCTTCAGTTCTTCCTCCTAGCTCTTGACCCTCCCCTCTGTCTGGCTGCAGATCTGTGGTGACCTGTGCTGAACATTGCGTAATGTGCAGTGATATTTCCAGTAATGTATGTGTGATCAGACTAAACTGAAACAGGGAGAGGCATTATCTTCTGCAACCTACACACACACACACACAGCCCTTCTTATTGTGCTTCCGTATACATTGCTAGAGCAAAGGCAAAATCTTCCTAACTTTCCAGATTCGTCAATCTGGAAAATCCCCAGGGAAGGTCACTGTATTGTGTACGAGAGGAACTTTCCTAACGTCCCAAACCTTCTTAAATCTTTATTACACCTGTGGACGTGCACCTGTTACTGGCTGTTTAATAATATCAAACAACTGCAAAAATGTATTGTTGTAAACTGCACTTGTCTATGCGTCAGATAACTGAGCAAGGGAAAATAATTGCCATTTATAATAAAGTCTGTAACAAGACGTGTTGACCTGCATCTCTTGCCTGAAGCTAAAACTTTAGCTGTCATTTTTAGAAGAATTCCAAAGGGAGAATTTAATTGATTGCTCTAACTAGCATAGACAGGTTGTATCTTCCACTAGGCCTTATACTAAAAGATTAAAGCAAATATGTCAGGAGATAAATCTATTTCCAATATTGCCAATTGCAGCCTTCTTTAAAAAATGCTAGTGGTTGCTGACTGGTATGCTGACCCACTGACTTAGGCAATTTTAAGGCTGCCATATCTGGTGCCTTTTCTTGCAACCTGTGGTTGCAGGAAAAGAAACTGCCTTGATTCCCCCATCCATGAGGGGGGGGGGGGGGGGACACAAAGTGATTATTGCTACCAGCTATAGCTAGCAGCTATAGCCGCTGGCAGTAATCTCATGAACAATCCAACAGGTTGGTTGTACCCAAGTTGATCAATCAACTTGGATACAATCAGCCTGTCCGTACATGATTCCCTGCTGAACTGATATTTGAGCCACATTTGGCCAGCTTAAAGCTGGCCATACTTTATACAATTTTCTTGTTCAACGTCCTTTAGATTTACCTTCAACTATGTAGTGAAAGGGTTTACCTGATTAAATTGAAAGTGTTTAGGTTTGACCTCATGTTGTATGGTTTTGGTAAATCTAAATGAAAATTGTATAATGTTTGGCCAGCCTTTTGTCTTTTACTCTAAAAACGTGTACATAAGGAAATTCAGAGAAAAGTTAAAATGCAGTATCTACGTTCATTGTTCTAGGTCACTGGCTCTCTTTATTGAAGTTGTTGGATCAGCATGACAGCCATGCAGTTAGCATTTTCAGATGAAAAAGTCAGCAATGGCAGAATCTGTTTCTTTCATGAGAGATTTAAAAAAAAAAAAAAGGATTCTTTGACTATATGTTGTGGTTTACTGTAAATGCACTCATTTTAGCATGAGATTGCATGATTCCTTGAAAGGCCAGTTTAGGATTGTCCTCCCTAGCCCCCTTATCTACTGTAAACTGAGTCAACCCCCACTCCCCTGCAGGGGCATCTTTTCTAACTGCGTCAGCCTCCGGGACAGTCTACAGCATACTCAGTATAAATGTACTGTCAAGCTTCATCAGTAACAATGTCCCATAGATTTAAATAGGTGCATTGATTCTGCAGCATGGTATGTGCAATTCAAGTCTAGTGTACATGTGCGGGCAGCTCAACAATAGGTTTTAAACGGTAGGGCTATAGACATCACGACAGGCCACCATTGTTACAGAAGTTAAATAAGCACCTGTGGCAGGCATAACTCAGCTAGGGATAGTTTAGGGGCCTAGGGATAAATGCTGGGACGTTTTTATATAGAATTCTGAACTTTTCCTTTAAATTTGCAAGCACCCAGGAGATTTTTATGTGTGGCTCTTTTGCATTTACTGCACCATTAATCTCACAAGATTTATCTCATGTAAATATGGACAAAAGATTGTCTAAAACGCTGATTAACTACCTGAACAATTCAAATAAACGTATTCACATACGATCTATTTTTATTTTTATTTTTTTTAATTGTAAGCTCTAACGAGCAGGGCCCCCTGATCCCTCCTGTATTGAATTGAATTGTAACCGTACTGTCTGCCCTCATGTTGTAAAGTGCTACGCAAACTGTTGGTGCTATATAAATCCTGTATAATAATAATAATGTGATGTAGATACTGTGATGCTGTACATCAGGGGTGTCAGGCTCAATTTCATTGCGGACCGCATTAGCATTATAGTTGCCCTCAAAGGGCCAGTTTTATCTGTAGGACTATATAAATGTATCTACTCTATCATATTAAATATTAGCCTCTGTATTCAATTATTACTGGTTTTAGTAATAATTTAAGACTTAAAGAGGAAGTAAACTCTGCAGTCCCTATGGTGCTTTTCATCCATTTCATTGTAATTACAGTTTAACAAGCATTACATTGTCTAATCAAGTCAGATTAGCCTATTACTGATTTACGATAAGGCGGCGCCATCTTTAGTACTGTCATCTTGGGTCTGTGTAGAATATAATTTCCGCCCTTTCTTGTTTCTCGCCATAATATCGCACATGTGCAGTCTGACATTACTAGACCGCCACTCATACCCAGGATATTACATTGTTTTTGTGCTTTTTATATAGACCCATTCTGGGTATATGCGTGCCTGTCAGTCCTGCTCCAGCTCTCCTCTCCTCAACGCTCTCTCGGATGCAGTAGGTTTACTCCCCATGTGATGTCACATGGGGAGTTCCAGGATGCAGGTGAAACTCTGTAGCCTCGCGAGGAGAGGGCAGTCAGCGCTGTGCCGCTGAGAGAGGAAATCCCATTCAAGGCATCCTGTCAATGGACGGACCGCACACAGAGCCGGCCGTAAATGAGGGGAAGGAAAGCGCATGCGCCAGTTAGGTTACTAAACCTAACAGGACAGATTACAGCAAAACTAAACAGGTAAGGAGACATTTGCCAGCAGAAACTAATAGTGTTTTTTATGAGGATCACAAAACAGTAAAGATGTGTGGGAGGGTTTACAACCACTTTAAAGTGTTTGTTAACCCATTAATTTAAGTCTATGCCAACCCCTCTATTAGAGCCTGGCATAGCACATTATATTAGACCTCTTTCACACTGAGGTGGTGGGGCCACTAGCTGGGCGTTGTTAACCCCCGCTAGTGGCCAAAGAAGGGGCTAAACGCGCTTGTGTTGCTGTGCTTCCGAATCGCTTTTCAGGCACCTCAGGAACTCCTGCCACTTCATTCCAATGGGCAGGGGCGGTGTAGGAGGGCTACTTGCAGGTTTTTTTTTTTTCCTGTTCCGCAAGCGCACCACCCCAATGTGAAAGCACTCGGGCTTTCATGCTGGGGAGGCATTCGAGACAGTTTTCAGGTGCTATTTTTAGCGCTAAAATCCCTGAAAACTGCCTGAAAGGGGTCTTGGTCTTTTTTAAAAACTAGGCATGTAAATACCTGTTTAGAGCTATCTTCAGCTTATTTTACTAATAACGGTGAGGGGGCAGAGACAGACACAGAGCTGACAGGCAGGGAGGAGGGGGTGAGGGGGAGAGCTGAGAGCAGGGCTGTGGATGACGGAGGAACATAAACTAACCACGGCCCTGGTTATCTTGGTCAGTGCAGATGGGGGGATGCAGGAAGTGGCAAGAACAGGCAGGTTTTCTACAGTTTAGAGGGGGGGGCAGAAGCACTGTGCAGTTTAATCTGCTTTAAGGGACGAGGATATGCAGCCGCACAGAGAAGCGTCCAGGATCTGACAGAGGAGTTCTGTCCTCTCTGCTGCTGACTGCGAAGACCAGGTGGAGGCGGAGAGGAGGGGGGTTCCGCAGCTGCAAGAGAGGGGCGAGGGCCCCATGAAATGGCCTGGTGGGCCAGGTTTAGCCCTCTTGCCTAATGTTTCACACATGTGCTTTATACTGTGGAATTGCTCAGCTCTACCATTTTGTTATGGTCGAAGAGAATAAAATTTGTGCTTGCATGAGGACAAAATACTGTCCAGTGATATGGATCTACTGAGCTTGAAACTCCCTGTAGGATATTCTGCTAAGAGCTAATATTGTGGTGTATTGTTGAGTTTCCCACCAGGTTTTCTGCAGAAAGTTTGTAATTAAAGTGATGGTCTTCATTGGCTAACTCAGAGTAGAACTTAAGTCCACATCCAGTGATTTGAAGGTTATGCACGACATATACACACATTATGGCATACTCACCTGCCAAAGTGAACCCCCCAGAAGTGTGATGTCCCAACCTGCTTTGTTCCTTCTTCTCTGCTTGTGACCTCTTGTTGGTCTGCTTATATAAATTAGGCCTCATGCACACAGAACATTTTAAATGCCGCTTTTAGAGGTGTTTTGCAATTTTTTCTTTTTTTCTGCCTCTAAGCACCCCTCAATGTTGGCCTACATGTCCATGCACACATAGGTATTTAAAGGCATTAAAAAAACACTGCCAGTGGGTTCAGGAGCAGCAGCGTTTTGGCAAAAAAAGATTTAAGCGCCTAAATGTACTTAAGTGCTAGGCGCAACAAGCACTTGAGCATTCATTCATTTCAAATTTAAAAAATGAAAATTACTGAACACCCAAGCACTTGATGAGCTTAATAACAAAAATGTACCTCTGCGCTACCTCTTAGCAAATCCTATATCCTAAATTTAATAAACACAATGTGTGTGTAAGCTTAATATTCTAGTGGTTAAGTTGCTGCAGACACCCACTTTGCTCCCACAAGCATAGGTGAGAAGAAGCTGTAACTGGTGCTGCACAAACTATAAATTGTATCAATACATATATAAAATAAAATCAATCACTAAATCGTGATATATATCAAATAATCAAAATTTAATCACTTATAGGCGCATTATAGTGTGCTTCCACCTTGTTGTGACACCTATGTGCTCCCACCTTAGTGAGTAATCAAATAAGCCCTTTGATTACACTTGAACAAACCTCCATCAATCTTGGCTTGGTCGTGGGCCTGTCCGGTCTATCTTTCTAACGTGTGCTATTGGTCCCTTTTTAAGGTGCGCTTATCCGTAAAACAAAATAACCTCCCATAGAGTAGCATTTTAGTTAAAATTTATTTTATTGAAAAGGGTAACTCTTACATCAAACAACTGTTAAAAATGTCTTGGTATATCAAGTAATACTCAGCAAGTAAGGTCTCTAACACCACTTCCGGTCCGGGATGATGCTCTACGCATTACATCATGTTACGTAACTTCCATAGGGGACCCTTTGCTTTACCCTAACATATGGATAAGCGTGGTGGAACGGCGCCTTAAGGGGACAACTACCACACATTACCTTGATATAGCGGACAGGACCACGACCAGGCCAAGATTGAAGGAGAAGGGTTCAAGTGTAATCAAAAGGCTTATTTGATTACTCACTAAGGTGAGAGCACTGAGAACTCATAGGTGTCACAACGAGGGGGAAGCACACCATTTGTCTTCAAATTGTCATGTACTGGTTATGAGTAAGCATGAGAAAGCGTGTGAAACGCATCAATCCTTTCCCTGTGTTTATGTCTGGCTTGGTGACAATAAAGGACTTCTGAGAATTTGACTTTGTTTATGGTATGCCACCATCTTCCCTTTTCTACCTACATCATCATGTAACAATGGATACTTTTGCACGTTAATTCAATATTGGAGCTTGATGAGTTTAAACACGTTTACAAAAATATGGCTTTAGATTTGTTTTTGACTTTGATTTTCTCCTGGCAATTTAGAAGAGCTGAACAAATCCCCAGTGTGCATGGGGCCTAAGCTGTGCATGAACTTGGAGGAAAATGTTATGCTGACCTTTTGTAGCTGATCTCCAGCCAAATGGCTAAATACACAAACTATATACTGTTTAAGGGAACTGTTTTATTTTCCTAAGGATTTGTATTCCTTTACATCCAGTTCTGAGATTACGGCCCCTTTCTCACAACGGGTCCTATCAGACCTGCCTGTCAGCTTTTCAGGGGACCTGTTTAGATTACCCATTCACCTTTGTGGACTGGTGGGTGTAAACTGACTTGTCTATTTACACCAGCCTACCTCCAACCTGATCTGGTCCTCTAAAAAGAATGTATGGGGATTCATCCGCCTCTGTCTAGGCGGATTGGAGGGCAGTCAGGGTTAAAAGGACAGCAGAGTCCGTTTACTCCCAGCCACCCATTGAGCAGAGTGGGCTCTATCTGTGCCCATTCTACATAAACTAAGAAGACATAGATGGCTTATCTGCTTTTCTCTGATGAAAAGATTATCAGTAGACATATCCCCTGCTGATCTCAGAGTCCTCCCCGTGTGAAAGGGGCCTTATATAGCCCTGTCACCCAGCACAGCCAGGTGTATGACACCATTTTCTCTGTTGTTGTTAAAGCCCAGCCCTGAGAATTGCCCAACATTTGCCCTTGCAGTGGGTTACCTCTCTCCTCCTATCAGCATGTTTAATTTCAGATTATTTGCATGCAGCACTCCTGGTTGGCTCCCAGTCCCTCCCCTCCATTCCCCTAGACTGAGTCCTGCTGTATAGAGAATTACAAGGGGCTGATCCCAATCAGTACTTGCACTAATTCATAAAAAAAAAAAATCGGAAGCTTTAATGCCTAGCTACATTATTTGTGTCTTTTATGGCTGTCGGGATTTAGTGGTAAAAGCAAAAACATTTTATATATACACTGATCAGCCATATCACCACTGACACCTAGGTAAAGTGAATAGCATTGGTTATCTCATTGGGTGGGCTATATTAGGCAGCAATTGAACATGTCCCTGAAATTGATGTGTTGAGGGCAAAAAAAATGGCAAATAACTGGGTCAGACCAACTCTAAAACGGCAGCTGTTATGGGATGTTCCCGGTCTGCAGTTCAGAACCTACCAAAAGTGGTTTAACAAAGGAAACTGGTGAAACAGCAAAGGGGAGGAATGACCGCTCTGAAACTGGAAGTGTTGAAACCATTGTCGCTTCCGGGTTTGTTTGTCATTGAGTTGATTGGGGAATGGATGTTCTTCCATCTCCTCCTCCTGTGTCACTCTCATTTTAAGCTGAAGCTTCTAAATACCTCAATGGCTTTGTTCTCACTGGCCACTCTCCTCCGAGTGTTGCTTTAGATTGGAGGAGGTGAGCGGTCACATGATCCTCCATGAAACGTCAGCAGGGAGCAGTCATGTGACCGGGTCCATGCAAGAACTTGGCTATTGAGGTATATTTAGAGACTTTGATTTACAATGAGAGTGACACAGGAGGAGCTGTGTATGAGAAAGGGCTGGCAGTGATTTATCCTTAACTTAACTGGCAGTGCTGTCCCAGGAGTCTGCCGGTCTCCTGGGAATGCTGTGTATTGTGCATAGAGTGGGGGGCTGTGTATTGTGCAGAGCGTGGGAGGCTGTGTGCTGTGGGGGGCTGTGTACTGTGCAGAGGGTGGGGGGTTGTGTACTGTGCACATTAGATTTTAGTTGACTAAAATTATTTTATTCAACTAAAATGTACTGGAGATTTTTGTTGACTAAAATACGATGAGTAAAATGGGACTAAAACTAAAATGTAATTTTAGTAAAAGACTATAACTAAAGCACTTGCAGAAGACTAAAATGGGACTAAAACTAAAATGCCATTTTAGTACTAAGACTAAGGGCTCTTTCACACGGGGCGGATCCGTGCTGATCCGCCCTGTGGACATCCACTTGCTCAGGAAGCAGAAAGATGACACTGCGCAGGGACGGACCTGTCAGAGCGCCGCTCTCCCCTATGGGAGATCGGGTGATGACGGATCGCAGAGTCTGTCATCACCTGATCCGATCCGCAGACGGGTGGAAAAGTAGGTTTTTCCTCCGTCACACTTTTTCTTATCGGAGCGGGTTCGATGTCAGCGGACATGTCACCGCTGACATCCGACGCTCCATAGAGGTCTATGGAGCATCCTTTCAGGTTCGCCTAAAAGACTGACAGGCGGACGGATCAGTCATGTGAAAGAGGCCTAAAACTAAATTGAAGTTTGCTGCCAAAATTAACACTGCAGATCGCAATAAAAAAAAAGCTGATATTGCGCCAAAGTGGTAGCAAAGGTTATTTTAAAAAAAAACACATAAAAACAAACATGTCTTACTTACCTCTGCTGTGCAGTTTTTTGCACAGAGTTGCCCTGATCCTCCTCTTCTGGGGTCCCTCCGCTGCGCCCCTGACTCCTTCTCTTCTTGAGTGCCCCATCGGAGAAGCGCTCTCCTTCATGGTCACCCGTGCAGGCGCGCTCCTGTCCCCTGCTGCTGCATCCGTAGACATAGACAGCAGGTCTCTGCTCCGCCCTCCCAGTACCCGCATCATTGGATTTGATTGACAGCAGCTGGAGCCAATGACTGTGCTGCTATCAATCTATCCAGTCAGGACACTAGACACCGACTGGAGCTGGTGTGCTCATTCCCGTTGTGGGATTTACGGGGCTCAGGTAAGTATAAGGGGGCTCAGGGGCGGTGCTGCAGCACAGGAGGTTTTCTACTTTAATGCATAGAAAGGTAAAAACAGCAAGGGTTTACAACCCCTTTAACCACTTACCGACCGGTGCATGCTGATGTACGTCGGCAGAATGGCACGGTCGGGTCCTCCATGAGTCGATCCCGCAGACTCGATCGCCACGGGGATACCCATGATCGTCTTGCGGGGAGGAAGTACAGGGAGATGCTAATGTAAACAAGCATCTCCCCTAGTGACATGTCACACGCAGCCATGCCGCTTCACAGTTAGAAGCACGCCCCAGGACACACTGAACCCCTACACTGCCACCTAGTGGTTAACCCCTACACTGCCACCTAGTGGTTAACCCCTTCACTGCCAGTGTCATTTACACAGGATCGGTGCATTTATATAGCACTGATTGCTGTATAAATGACCATGGTCCCAAAAATGTCCAATGTGTCCTCCATAATGTCGCAGTTAAGATAAAAATTGTGGATCGCCGCCATTACTAGTAAAATAAATAAAAATTAAAATGCCATAAAACTATCCCCTATTTTGTAAACGCTATAACTTTTGTGCAAACCAATTAATAAACTCTTATTCAATTTTTTTTTTACCAAAAATATGTAGAAGAATACGTATCGGCCTAAACTGAGGAAAAAAAATGTTTTTTATATATTTTTGGGGGATATCTATTATAGCAAAATGTAAAAAAAAAAAAAATATTTTTTTCAAAATTGTCACTTTTTTTGATTATAGCGCAAAAAATAAAAACCGCAGGGGCGACCAAATACCACCAAAAGAAAGCTCTATTTGTGGGGAAAAAAGGACGTCAATTTTGTTTGGGAGCCACGTCGCACGACCGCGCAATTGTCAGTTAAAAAAAAAAGCAAAAAGTGGTCTGGTCTTTGGCCAGCAAAATGGTCCGGGGCTTAAGTGGTTAACCCTTCTACATGTTATCCAAGACTAAAAAAAATAAAAATAAAGTTTTGGCCTTTAGAAACAAGTAAAAGCTTTAGCAATGATAAATGTTGCTTATGTTTGCTAAATTTTAATATCTATTAATATAATATTATTTTAGAAACCATTCATACAGAAATCTGGAAAATGTATGTAAATATTTTTGTCTATCTAGTTGTATCTATTGAATACTCACTCTCTGAACCTGTATAATAGATAAGAGCATGGAAATAAAATCATTGGTTCTTGGTTCCAGTAGCTGGTGCTAAAGTTAATGCGGCTTGAATGTCTGCTGTAAATATTAAAGTTCCAGGAATCTGCTCCATTCTCCTCAATTCAACTGCTCCCTGAGGGGTAGGAGGAACGAAGGAAAGAATCAATTCCTGAGAACAGTCATGTGCCCAGAGGAGCTGCAACGAAGGGGTTAATGAGAGGAGGAAGGCGACAAAGCTTGAAGGAAAGTGTTAGTAATCATCTGTGGTGCATTACACTTTTTCAGCAAGTAAGAGGTTAATTAGATAACATGATAAACATCTTGCCGGATTGCACCGAAATAGTAATTGTCTCGGTCAGAAGAGGCGAAAGGTTAAGCTAGCATAGTTTCCCATGCTTTGATTGGCTTGAATTGCAGGTACAGGTACAAAGGGGGTGGACCCTGCTGCCAGGCACCGTAAGTGTGACTGCCAGGAATCCTCGCATAGAATCATTTCCTGAAAGTCAGAAGAGCACTGAGAGGAAGTGGGATCAGGGGCTGGCCATGCATACCCTGGGGGGGAGGAGGGAGGCAGTAGAGTATGGGGAGGAGAGAAAATTAAATGTAGCAGCAGGGGGCAGCTCCTAGAGAAGGAGGGGGGGGGGGGGCTCCCAGCTGTTGTGATGTTCTGCTGTCATGTGTAAGGCTGTGTCTCTCCAGCCCTCACCGCTTCCCAGCTCTCCTGTTCTGTTGGCATGTCACAGCTGCATTTTTGGCTGAAGGTTTCCTCGGTGAGCAAGGTACTCTTCATTTTGATACTCATTCAGCAAACAGACCAATGTTTCCATGCTCTGGAAAAAACTGTGGCACGTGCTTACTTGTTTTACTTATTTTTAACTGAAGTGTATTAACGTGCTTTCCCTTGCTTGTGGGAGATCTCTGATCTCTCTTTACAGTGCAAAGACTGCCGTGAACATTGCCATGACTGTTTAGTTTCACTTTAAGATACATAATATCTTTGCTGATATAGTGCGAGTGTCATAAAGTTTGGGCTGAGCTCACCATATTATTAGCTAGCTTCTTCCTCGTTCATGTCAGACTTGGGAAGGTCCCGTACTTTGCTGGGCAATGAGTGCAGTTTCTGCTTTGAAGGTAAAGTGTCTACAGTAGAGCTAAATCACAACTTGTTTTGTTGATTGTACTCAGATAAAACAGATCTAGCAAATATTACTGTGTGTATATATGTGTTTGTAAAAAAAAAATATATATATATAATATATAATTTTCTCTTTTGGATTTTTTTTTTTAACTATTTGCCATACAATGCAGTTTGTCAGTGTGCTTGTTGTTTTCTCTTACTTGTGCCCATGTACCCAATAAAGTAACACAAATTATACATTGGTTGAATAGCATTTAGCTGCTGGTAGTATAAAAAAAATGTATTTAAAGAGGAAATAATCAAGATGTATGTGTGAAGCAAGCTAAAAATGAACAGCCTTTTAATTTTTTTTTAAATTTGTGTTCGTACTTCATATTAACATTCACTTCCACGTTTTTCTCTTGCTTTTATCCTGTATTTTCAATGCTTCTCAGGTTACTATTTGAAAGCCTTGGAGATTTAGGATAGGTTACGAACTGCAGAGCAGTACGCAGGATTTTTCCTGGCATTTATACTGTATTCGTTACTCTTGAAAGGCATCATATTTATGGTAATTTTATCTTCCTGTAAAACAAGTTTGAGAAAAAGTTTGAAAAAAGTGTATAGAAACCTTTTATTTCTAAATGCTAATATGTGCCTGAGACTCTTGATTTTTTTTTTTCCTGGTTTCCCTGTTGTTTATCCTTTAACTGTAGGTTTGGTTAAAGATTATACAGTTATGGGAATTCTCTGAGGAAGAGTTATGTTTGCATAAAGTGGTATCTGTTAACCTACGTTTTTGTGGATTTTCCACTGAAGTTATATATTCTTATGTTTAACTAACATTGTATTGTATAGCATTATTAGTGGCATCTAGGTTGTGTAATGAGGAACTAGCATTTCCGATCTTCCAAAGTTGCACAACTAGGCTTTGTCGAATATGTTAAACTCAATATTCCTCATGCAGTTCCTTTTAAGATTATCATATTAAGTGATATTATGATGGTGTTGCCAGGGTTAGTCTGGGTAATTCTGCTGTTGGGTCTCTTTCCCGAAATAGGCCATGAGAGGGGGCATCTCACTTTTCCAGTAATGTCAGGATCTTGGGATCTTTCTCCCAATATTGTTAGGGAGGGCTCTCTGTGCCAATAATATCATCGGGGAGGGTCTTTCTCTTCCCGTAATATCTACATTGGGGAGGTGTCTCCCAATAAAATCATAATCAAACAATTTACCAGTATTGTGAGAACTGGGTGCAAACAAAATGTCTGGAAATAACAAGGACAAGAGCTTTTTTAATGCAGGGACGGTAGTCTTCGTTGTTTTTTTTATTCTGTTGTTCTTATGCGATTGATATTTACTCTTGCAGAGAAGTATAGAACGGCAAAACAGTACATGTAACATTTTTGGAAATAAACTTTAGATCGGGGTGATGTCTGATTATTCCAAGGTTTTCTTTCTTGCATTGGAGGATGGTTGACACTTGCCAGATATTGTCAGCTGGTATTTAGGAAGCGAATAGTGGTAATATTGAGAAATAAATGATAGTATAGGATATTTTAAAGAGCAGCAATGTGCAGGAACCTAGGACAACCTGTCACCTATCTTGCTTCAATGGTTACACTGGACTGTTACAGCTAATTGATTGCTGTGGATTACTGCACAGCCTTCCCTTAGCACTATGTTTTTATTAAGAGCTTATAGCTTGACATATGTCATTGCACTAATTCTATGATGGTCTTTGTTTTTGTTCTGAAGTAGGCAGGTTTGGTCACCTTTTGGAGAGTCCCGATTATATTTGTTTTTAGACCATTCTGTCAACAAACTGACTAATACATTGATAGTAGCAATTAGAATTTAGTAATAGGATTTTAATGGGCTATACATACCATATTAAAATGAAATTGTACAAGTGAGGATCTTGCATGTCCACCTCTGTAGATGTACGCTCAGTAGTATGGTTTGAGTGGTAGCTACAAATGATTGTTGTTTCGCAAACACCTTGTACCATTATTTTATTTGTACTTTAACTTTCATCTTTAAAAAGCCATACTAGGTGTTACTCTGAAATACAATTTTTTTTATCATTTACATAATCTTGTATGAATGTTTATACATCTCAACATTTCTTTTACATAACCATATAATGATCTATTATTTCTGTTTACGTTTACTTTATATAATTATACCAATGTTCATACACTCCTAGCACTGTGGTCTCTTGGAGTGATTGTAATATTTAGGTGTGGTCTGCTGGACTTCCATAAATCAGAATCATTACTCATCTAGCATTTACTGTTCATTTTCACTTTTTGTTCTTGCTGTTTGCCTCCTTTTTTGATCAATGAATACATTTTCCAGCACCTCTTCCCTGTAGAAACACCAGCGCTGCTACATGTTTTCCTTGTTTATTTCTTCTAATCCTTGGCAGTTCAGTTAGTTGGGGTAGAGTTTGGAATGCACTTTTTTCTGTTAACTTTCAGATGAAACAATTCAGTTTTATTTCTTGGAAACCATGTTCATGGATTAGTTGTTAAAAAGAGTGATAAAACTATATTGGGTATTATGATAAAATGACAAAGTCCTGCATTATAATTATCGAGTAATAAGGAAATAGGGGAGAAGACAATATAAGGTTCCCAGCTTTTCACATACCTTACTAGAACAGTGTTATAAAAGGCTGACTGTGCCTGTGATATTGCATTTTCTAGCTTTAAGTGACTAAAGAAACACTGTGAAGCCTGTTGAAAGTATTGAAATGAAGTCTGTGTCAGCAATGGTTTGATACAGCTGAATGTTTTCACTCTATGATCTCAGTGGTTTTTCAGCCCTTTCCAGTAAGATCAGTCATGAGCTCTTTTTCCAAGTGTTACTGCTATTTCTCAGAAAATCGTAAATGGTGGCATGCCTCTCTTTGTAGTATAATTCACTGGGCAGCTCTTTCCCAACAGGAATATTTAATTTTACTCCTCTGCCCACTTTACAAATTAGCTGATTTATTTATTTTTTCTAATTTGAAGAATTTGAATCCACATTGGCTGTCATGATTTTTTTTTCTTTGATGTTAAAACAAGTAAACCAGGCTTGTTTAAGCTTAGACTTTTGCTCTAAAGTTGGCTACGCAGCGTTTTGATTGTAAGCGAATCAACTGAACAAAGATCCTTAAGAATACAAGATATTTTGTACTTACTGTACAGGAACAAGTACACTGTAAAATTCAGTTTCTGTGGAAATTCCAAACCAAATCACCCTGCTTTATTCATGCAAATCTGCAAAATTGTAAATAAGTGTGTTTATATAATCAAGGCTTCCATCTCACTGTTTCCTTTTTGTCAACCTTAGACGTAAGGTTGCATTTTTTTTTTTTTAATCCTAAAAATAAGGCATTTAAGTTATATATTTTGATAAACCATCAAGGTATACATTGCGCACTTTTTTTTTCAGTGTCACAATATTAGATAAAGGTTAAAAAATAATGTAGGTGCAGTTTTAAAAATTAGACAGGGCAAGACGTCCAGTGTTGTACTACCTAACCTTCAGGAAGAACT
The DNA here is from genome assembly GCF_037356315.1 of Lithobates pipiens. Taxonomy (NCBI): domain Eukaryota; kingdom Metazoa; phylum Chordata; class Amphibia; order Anura; family Ranidae; genus Lithobates; species Lithobates pipiens. Next base: position 193,010,699 of record NW_027507718.1, read on the forward strand.
TAATGTATTGATGTTTGCCTTGTTAAATCTCCTAGTTGAAGTTTGACCATAAATGCGTAGATATTGAACTTATGTTAGTTATGCTGTCCCCACCTCAAAGCCAAAATATTGCAAGTGATGTTGAAATTCATATCTGTTGTGGGGTGTAGCAGGGTATTAGAGTTATGCATATGTTCCCAAATACATTTATCCCATTGCTCATATAAATGGACATCTCTTTATTGGTGTATTTTCAGCATATTTGTGTTTGCCTTTCTGGCATGTTTGTCAGCTTTAAAACTAATCTGTGACCTTGTTCAAAAGTATTATAATTTAAACGTATTTGGTTTCAATAGACTAAATACTGGTATTTATAATAAATGTGTAGTGTTCTTTTTTTTAAATCTTCAAAACAAAAGATACAGTTGAATGTGTACAAAATAGCGATGGTTTAATTATTATTATTATTATTTTTTATTCTAATTGTTTGTAAATGGTGTGGTACATGCCAGAGGTAGTGCGAATCCTTATGTCAATATACGCACATTAGCAGCTACCTGTTTCTTGAGACAACCTTTTTATTTTTTTTTTTATTTTTTTTTAGGATCCAATCAATTTTTTAAATGACTTTAACAACCGCACTGCCCTGTCTTCCCCGGATTCACTATCTGGCATCACAGACACCGATGACTTTTTGCCAGCTGACAGTCTTAATAGTTTACCGACAATATGGGATGTCAACACACCTACTCAGGACACCAGCACATCAGTGAGCTTTTTTCTTTTTTTTTTTCTAATAAAAGCATGTCTTTAACTTTATTTCAATCATACATACAGTTCATTGCTGCTTTCTTCATTTGAAATGCTAAAGTTATTTTGAAATATAAGATTTTTCTGATTTTATTTGAATTTAATATTGTCTGTTTGGAGTACACATTTGCTTAGAAATATTTGTGGACAAAGGTAAGTTAAACTTAAGTGTTAGGCAGCTAACTTTATTTGTGATTTATAATTGCTTTTCTTATTACAAAGAATAAACATTAGATACCTATTTTTTTTTCTAGTAGGGGGCATTTTCTCTAGCAAGAGAGCCCACAAAGTACAGTATGTCACACACAGTGGAGAAGTACATTTCCCGTCTATGTGCTGCACTCCTACATGCTCCAGCTGCAAAAGACTGGGTGTTTAAATGCTCCGGAGCCCCACTATGCAAACTGACCACTTTGGCATGGATCTGCTTCCAAGCTTTGTGGTCAGATTGCAAAAGCAGGATCTGACAACTGGCAGGATCCTCAGGTATTGATAGCAACAAAGACATGGAAAAGGAAGATGGTCTATTTACTAACATTCACAAGGAAAACAGGCCATTTGAAAAACTGACATTTTGGGCTAATATTATAAAGTCCACATGCAGCGCTAATAAAAAGCAAGAGTCTTTGAATAGGGATGTGTATGTGTATAGGAAAGCACACCACACCAAGTGATAATAAAATCTGCTTACCAGATATCAGCAAGTGATAGGCATTGATTAGGGATCACATCTGAACTCGTCCATCACCAGTAAGTAGATGGTTAAAATACACTGCAAATCTTGCATCCATTCACTTGTCCCAGGCAGCAACAAAGCAGTAAACTTCTAGCAGTCAGCAATCAAGGGGATATCATCACCAAATGGAAATAAAGCAGCATATAGTGAAGCCCGTCTCACTTGTGAAAGGATTTATTGTGTGCAACTTACATGTACAGTCAGAAAACAGTGATCATAAAACAAAACGGCCACGGCATTGAATGTGCTTGTGTCTCCTCATAGCCAGCCTTGCATGTTTCATCCGAGTGGATATCATCAGAGGCGTGTTCACACAAGTGAGATGGACTCAACTATATGCTGCTTTATTTCCATTTGGTGATCCTATCCCCTTAATCCCCTTATCCCCTTAACACCCCTAACAATCGTATAAAAAAATGCCCAGGGTACCTAAGGCCGAACAATTTTGACATTTGTAAGCTTACTTTGTAAAGATCCTCACACATCTGCTTCTTTGAATTTTGTGACACACCTTCACTATGCTCGGTGAGTAGCCACTTCTGTGTCACACATTTGACAGAGCCTGCCTTCTGAACTACAGAGGTGCTGAGAGGAGGGTTTCAGGAAGTGCAACCAGTACAGGAATCGCAGCTTGTAAGCCGCAAAATACCATGGAATGTTTAGTTCTTAGAAATTTAAATTTAACAGCAGAAGAGAAGCAGAAAAGCGTGCAGGAAGTTGTGGAAAGGGATGTCCAGCAAACAGGCAGTGCTCACAACAGGAAAGGTGAACTTTGAAGTCCGTTTATATTGGATTGTCAATCATAACTATTGTTTGTATTACAATGCTGATGTTGAAAAAAAGTGTATGCTGTGATCATAGATTTCTACTGTAATTTAGGTGTATTGGCTTCTGGGATTTGTCCAGAATATGACGATCCTGCCTAAAATATAAGATTTTAAAGCAGAGGTCTGCCCAAAAAAATTAGAAGCCGGGAGCTACACATACGGCAGCTTGCTGGCTTTTAACTGTCCTGGAGTCCAGCGATGTCTGCACCGCAGCTGATGTTTCCATCGGCTGCCGCCATTGCAGGTAATGCCACGTACACACGATTGGAATGTCCATCCGAAAAAGTCAGACGGAGCTTTTCATCGTATCATTCTGACGGACCTAGAAACGTAACATTTTCTAAATATTTCTAACGGAACCAATTCCTATCGGGAAAAACACTCATCTGTATGCTGTTCCAACGTACCAAAAATAACGCATGCTCTGAAGCAAGTATGAGACGGAAGCTATTGGCTACTGGCTGTTGAACTTCCTTTTTCTAGTCCCGTCGTACGCGTTGTACGTCACCGCATTCTTGACGATCGGACTTTGGTGTGATCGTGACAGTTTCAGCAGAATTCCGTCGGCACTCCAACAGAAAAAAATTCAGAGTTTATTCTGATGGGAAAACCAGTCATGTACAGGGCATAAGGGATCCCGGCAGTGTAGCCTTACGGCTTCATGCTGGGACCCTACTGCACATGTGCGAGGCTCTGCTCCTTTTGGGTGGAACTCCACTTTAAAAGAAAATAGTTCAATTATGATTTGAAGTTATAAAGGCTGAATTGCAAAATTCAAATCAGTTGGCTTTGGGTCTAAATAAAAAGGCATAAGGCAAGTTTATATTTTAGATTAGGTTATTGGGGTGAAGTTTAGGAAAGATTATTAAAAAAAGAAAGAAGAAAAAAGACTTTTAAGGGATAAGAAGGCAAAATGTGCTTTGTGCAGTAAACCCGTGAGGACAAAAATATAGACGTTTCCCATAGTGTACGTACAGGTTCCAGGGTTGTCATTGGGACCCTGGCTTTATTTTTTTTTTGTGGAGTTTTCACCTGGAATAAGAATGCAAGACCAAAGGCATTTTTTGATTTTGGGTTTAAAATATGCTTTAAAGTGTATACTAGGAGTGTAAAAACTACTTTCAGAAATTTTCTAGTTTTTCTGCTTTGGAGTGATGCAGCTCACTCCAAAGCAGGGGTAGGCAACCTCGGCTCTCCAGCTGTGGGGAAACTACAAATTCCACCCTCTCCCTCTAGGAGTCATGCCTGTGATTGTCAGAGTCTTGCAATGTCTCATGAGACTTGTAGTTTCACTACAGCTGGAGGTCGGAGGTTGCCTACCCCTGCTGTATGTTATATGCTGCTATATGATAGATTTATTTGTATTTGCTGGTTAGTGTTGATTTTTTGACATGTAGCATTTCAGCAATAAGTTACATCTATAAAGTTATTTAGTGTTTTACCTCCCACATCATTATTGTCTTTTTCTCATTCCACCTTTAGCTCTTTCCCACCACTCGTCCATTTACTGGATTCAGCCGATTTGAGGACTTTCAAGCTATAATCAGTACTCCTCCTCCTGTTCAGCAGCGGGTAAGATAACAATCAATGTATAGTATTTGCAAGGCCTTGCCCTTCTCCCTTTATTACATTGTTAGTTTTGTGCATCCTCTTAATCAGGCTCCAAATCTGGTGGAGGAGGAGGAAGAAGATGAAGATGCTGAGGAGCTGGGACATGCTGAGACCTATGCAGATTACGTGCCTTCTAAGTGTAAGCATAGCATTTAATTCATTTTGTAGCCTATAAATCGCATCTCTAGCCTAAATTTGTTTGCTTGGTTTCCCTGCACATAGCCTTAGTTTATGTTGTATAGAGCCTTCAGACCATAACAGATTTCTTTTTTTTTAATATGGGCAATAACATTTGCTGATTATATTTATGCCAGTCTCAAAATTTAGAGAAAAGATTAAGGAAAATGAAAGGACAGCATTCTAGAAATGTTTCTACTCATTTAGTTAACTCAATCTCCACTTAATTGTGCTCAATATATATATATCTCATTTTACTAGTTTCATAAATATGGTCTAATCTTATTGACATGTGACATTTTATAATGGATTAGAGGCACTTTGATATTGTCAAAGAAGGTGTTGAGAAAATGTATGTTTGGATATTTTTTAGTATAAATGACATTTGCAGCTATGGTTATTAGAATTGATCAGTAAAGTGATTGTTTCTAGGTATAGTCCTGCTACATCCAAAAGGGTGAGGAGACCCTGGGATAGATTCTGCACTCATTCATTACAGCTTGGTGCAGCAGGCAAACTTTTCATTGGTTGTGCAATGGAATTGCATAGTTTTCCAGTGAGGGAATGTCATTATTAAAGCAGTTGTAAACTGCCTGACGTTTTTTTTTTTCTTTTTTACCCTGCAAGGTAAAGCCACAATGTGCTAGTATGCACCGCATACTAGCACATTATCTTAAACGTGCCTTAAAACTAAGCCCTCCCACGTCGAGATGTCAGAGCTGGAGGCCACATCCATCTTCATCCGTCTTGCTTCCAGGGTCGTGAACACTGCTCCATGACTGGCCGGAGCCGCGATGACATCACCACTGGTCACGGCACAGGGCTCTAAGGGAACGGCATGGGTGGCCATTCCTTCATAGCGCATGCACCCGTGATGTCACTGGCTGAATCTACAGTAATTATATCCTAAACGGTGCACGTTTTGGAGATATTTACAATACCTATAGGTAAGCCTTATTATAGGCTTACCTACGGGTAAAAGTCAGTGATAGAAGTTAACTTCCACTTTAATCATTTAGCTGCAGAGAATAACGTGAAAACATATTTTTTTTCCTGCTGCTCAGCTGGTATTATTACCCTTCCCATGTGCCATCTACAACCCTAGATGTGACATTTTAGGACAGATCTACAGGGGAAGTCTGGTAATGTGTCACTGAAGTTACAACCACAACACAGAAGTGTAAGCTCCTCTGTAATAAGTTGCAGGAAATTTGAAATGCTCGGCAGTGGTAATAGTATAATTTTTTTTACACACAACCTTATCTTTGGTAGTGTAGCACTCCCTGCAGGAGCTGCTTTGTAATTTGGGTTCTCTGTTCTGCACCTCGACTCCAAGAACACCCTCAGCTTCTCTTACATACCTGGTTGAATGAAACGAAAAGCAAGCACTTATGAGAACACAAGTGTAGATATCTTTAACTTGGCTGTGAATTAGCACCAGGAAATAAACACAGACACAATAGACACAATAAACATAAATGAATTCAATGTATCCAATACGGGTTAGAATAAATAGTGGTTTGAGCAGAAATATAAATACATGGAAGGTAGGTTCAGACACAGTCAACTAGACAGTATAATAAATATACCAAAGTAACTTAAACTAGAGTTCTGTACAACTAGACTGGGATTAACTCATAAAGCAGCAAAGTCAACAAAAAAATGCTGCATACAAGATTAACGGCAAAGTGAATGAAAAAACTATAGTCTAGAATGCACTCTGGGAGAATGGCTAGGATATGGCGCCATGTCCCCTAACAGTTAACTCTTAGCATGAGCATTAGGTGAAGGTCTCTATAACAGCCGCAAAGGGATAGTCTTTAGTCCTAACTCTTAAACCGGCTTGGGTTGGGACCAGTTGCACCATTGGTGTACATGAAAATAGTCCCAGTCAAGCCTTTTGGCAGCAATGAGGCTACTAGATGTTATGCAATGCTGCCTGACAGTCTGTTGAACTCTTCCTGCTTAGCAGCCCCCACCTCTTGCTGATATAGCTGTTAACCAGTTCAGTGCTGCAGGGCAGCAGCTACAGAGCAGTTGCAGCCAGTGTTTTTCACTCTCCATTCTTAGCCAAGCACCTGCCTACAGTAGCATTTTAGTCTCTCTTGTACCAAGGCACTCCCCGTCTTGTAGCATGATGGTCTTTTTGGTAATATGCAGCTCTTTCATGCATTTGGGTAACATGCATGTCCTCATTAAAGAAAATCTTTATTTTAAGAGACTGGGGAAGAGAGAGCGACATTTTTAATGCTCTCTGTGTCCCCTTTAGGATGTTGACCACTATTTGTACTGTGACCTTTGTCACTGAGACAAAGTAAGTGGAAATTCAAAACTTTAGAGTCGTCCCCAGAATACCAGGGTAAAGCATCCTAAGGGGACACCTGTGCTGGGGACAACTTTCAGCTGTCAGGTAAATCCTGCTAAAAATATTTATACCCACATTAGCTTGAGTGGGCAGTTGTAGAAGGTTTTATATTTAAAAAAAGAAATAAATAATGTGGCATAGCTTAAGTAATTTGAGGGATAGTTTTTTTACAACGCCCACCTTCTGTATATGATAGTTATTTTCAGCAATAATAATAATAGAAAATACTCAGTGAAAATGTTGGTGTCCTCTATCTAACATTATCATTCTAGATGTAACCCTTTGCATTGGTGGCCAGTGTAGTTGGGAGATCAGTTCACCAGTGCTCAAGAAACCCCTTCCAGTCTCTGGTGGAGAACCTTTTGTTCTCAATTTCTCATTCCCTCTAATTTCCAGTTGTGTCTCTAGGACAGGTGAAGGGAACTTTCCTCAATGGCGCACTGATAGGAGTTTTAATCTTCCATACTCTAACTAAAATGAAAAAAAAAAACCTGTATATGTTTTATGCTCCAGTGCATTTTTACCTTTCAGCTATGGTCTGAAACCTAGGTTGGAAAAAAGTGCTCAAACAACAGAAAAAAAAGATAAATAGAATAGATGAATAAAAATAGAAACCCCCCAAATACAGAATCATTTACCCACAGTTGATCAGAGTAAGGCAAAAAAAAAAAACCTTCCAGTTTGCTTCAGCAGGATAAAAAATTCCATCGTGATCCCCAGAAGGCATTTAGATATTCCCTGGATCAATAAACAATCTACTATGCTGGGCAGAAATAGTTCTTGAGGGAGTCCATTCTATGTTTTCACAGCTTGTACTGTGAAGATGCCTTTATGTATGTGAAGATTATGTCTCTTCTTCCAGATTTAAAGAGGGCCCCCTTGTCCTTTGTAATGGCCTTAAAGTGCATTACTACACCAAGTTCACTATATGGACCACTTATGTATTTATATGTGGTGATCATATCCCCTCTTAATCACCTCTTCAGAAGACAGAGTAAATTCAGTTTAGCTAATCTTTCCTCATAGCTGAGCTCTGCCTCTTATCAGTTTGGTTTCCCTCCTTTGCACTTTCTCCAGTTCCCCCCATTTTTTTATTTTTATTTTTTATGAACTGGTGCCCAAAACTAAGCTTCATATTCCAGATGAGGTCTTACTAATGATTTGTACAGGGGCAAAATTGTATAGCTCTCGCTGGAGTCTATACCTCTTTTAATACAAGAAATGTTTTTGTTTGCTTTAGAAACTGTAGCTTGCCATTGCATGCTATTATTAAAGTGGTTCTGCACCTAAAAAGAAAATATTAAAAGCCAGCAGCTACTAATATTGCAGCTGCTGACTTTTAATAAAACCACACTTACCTGTCCCAGGGTCCAGCGATGTTGGCGGCAGATGACGAGCGATCGCTCGTCTCGCTGCTGCCACCGCCGCCATCCTCTGTCAGGGAATCGGGAAGTGAAGCATGGCGGCTTCACTGCCCGGTTCCCTACTGCGCATGCGCGAGTTGCGCTGCGCGTCTCTTCAGATCCCCCGCGGTGTCCTGGGAACTGTGTGTTTCCCAAAACACAATGGGGGGGGGGCGTCTGCGTGGGTCTGCGGCGGTCTGCCCGGAAGTGGGTGCAGATACCTGGATTATCCAGGTAACTGCACCCCCCTCCCCCCTGAAAGGTGCCGATTGTGGCACCGGAGGGGGGGAGGGATCAGATTAGCGGAACTTCCCCTTTTAGGGTGAAGAACCGCTTTAAGTCTGTGATCTACCAGAACATCCAACTCTTTGTCTACCATTGACTTTCCCATCTGCTGTTCTCGTGGATTGTATAATGCATGCATGTTTTAGCCCTCAAGAGCATACATTTTTACAGTTATCAACATTAAACCTCATCTGCCACACAGTTGCCCAATAAAACAATGTGTTAAGGCTTTCTTGTAATTTGGAGACATCCTAGGACATTTTTAAACTACACGTTTGGAGTTATCTGCAAACACAGAAATTTAAAATTTTAATCCCAAACTCTATATCATAATAAATAAGCTAAAAATAAAGGGTCCCAACACTGAACCTTGGGGTGCACTTACCACTTATCATTGATGGTGGAAGCCCACAAAGATAAAGAATAGATGGTATACATCTTCTAAAACAATGGGATCAACGTTTCAGACTTTGCTTCTGAAAAGCCACGGAGCCCACTAGTATAGACAGAAGTGCAATCTCCGGAGCACCCCTCAGATTTTAGGGGGCCAGACTAGGATAAGTGTGGGAGTAGACAATGGTATCAGTGCAAATAATAGTACTTGATCATTGGTATCAGTGGGAGGAATCGCCCATCGTCATTGCTATCAGTGGAAGGAATAGCCCCCTCATCATTGCTTAACAAGTGAAAATATATAACCAATTGTGTGTGTGTGTGTGTGTGTGTGTGTGTGTGTGTGTGTGTGTGTGTGTGTGTGTGTGTGTGTGTGTATTTTATATATATATATATATATATATATATATATTTATTTATGCATGCATTATACAATCCACGAGAACAGCAGATGGGAAAGTCAATGGTAGACAAAGAGTTGGATGTTCTGGTAGATCACAGACTTAAAGCGGTTCTTCACCCTAAAAGGGGAAGTTCCGCTAATCTGATCCCTCCCCCCCTCCGGTGCCACAAATAAATATATATATATATATATATATATATATATATATATATATATATATATATATATATATATATATATATATATATATATATATATATATATATATAAAAAATACCATATGTAGGTAATAAAGTGCAATAAATCCAAGAAGGAAAAAATTTGAATATCAAAAAACCACTGTGTGTTGGGACAGTCCAGATATAAATAGAAAGCAATGGTATTCAAAAAAACAATCCGGGGTAATCCAGTTGAAGTCTTTGTGGACGAAACGTGTCGGGTGTCTGAGCCTGCTCCATGTCATTGCACTTCCGAATTCCTATGTGATTATGGTTATGGAGATATCTAATTAATGCTCATTTCTTCAGTATTGTTGTAAGTTTTCTACCTTTTAAACAAATTCGTTATTAAGACTGTTTTGCATGTGGAGGTTTCTTGTTTTCTATAAATGTTGGAGTTCATGATCTATAAAGAGAGTTACTTGGTGTGGACAGTCGCGGTTTCAAATCCTTAAAGATCCCTCCTTGACCACCATTCTGACGTTTTCAACTTCATGCTTGTTTGACTCTGTTGAGTCAATACATTCTGGTAAGAGTTTATTCTCTCACCTGAGTAGTGTTTGCACGTGTTACGGTCACTCCTTAAAGCGGAAGTAAACCCATACATAAAACAGTTTAATTTCCAGCATGTGCCAGAAATGTAACACCTCTCAACTGTCAAACCATCCAATGGCTGGTGTCATAACTGATCACATGTGCAGCACCATGGCAGTTGTAGATTAAACAGAAGCAAAGGTGGCAGCTTCCTTGGCTGAAAACGATAAAGGTTTTTATTTTGAACACCATTGAAATGGACATTTGTTTTTCTATTTATATCTGGACTGTCCCAGCACACAGAATTGAAAAACAGGTTTCCTGTATGTTGGACTTTTGAATAGTGCAAGTAGCTAATGAAATGTAAGGCAAGTATTAAAAAGTAAAACTCTTTTAATAAAGTTATTTTAAAAGAGTAAGCACATACATAGTATAAACATAAATCTAACAATAAATCTCTGGAGGCTGGTAAACATACAGTACAGTTAAGTTGTACAAACTGTAACCACAAAAAATCTGTTGAGCTGCAAGTGGATACAACAGAAGTACCCGACGCATTTCAAATTTGTGATTTACCGCAGAATGTAATAACACCTGCAATTGATAAACAAAATGAATTATATATAGATAAGTATACAGTGGAAATACAGCTTCATAATGGACAAGCATATAATTTCTTTAAAACTAACTGGCCGTACAAACTGTATGACTGTTTAAAATGTCAGTCATCCAGATTGGTTGAATTATGCTGCTGCTGTTGGCCCATTCGGACCTCAGTTCAGTGAGATGAATCAACACACCATTCAAGTTGCGGCAGGCCCCAAAACAGAGAATGAACTGGTCCCTTACAGGGGACACCCCAGTATGGCCCTCTGAGAGAGTACCCTCTGTATGGCTCCATAAAAAGAAAAAGGATGATGGTTATCCACCTAGTATGTGAATTGAAATACTAAAGAACAATAAACCTCAAGAGATTATATGGGTCATAAATAGATCCTATCTAGAGGCCAGTTTATATATGTATAGAAAAATTCTCATTTATAGTAGTGGGAAGATGGGGGGGGGGGAATGGGGGGCCAAGAAAGGGGGAGTATATATACCAATAATCCCTGTGTGTATAGGGCATTAATATGCCAACATAACAGTATATGTGTTGCTTATAGAAGATGAGTAAAAAAAACACAGTAGTTATTTTATATTCACTTTGTTTCCCTCTTGTAGAAGGATTTACTTCTGGATTTATTGCAAATATGCACTTATTACACTTTTTTGCCTGCATATGGTGTCGCCACCATTCATTGTTCTATATAAATGTTTACAATGGGTTATATATTTTCAGCGCTGCATTTTGTCACTTGTTAAGTTTTGCACAATTTTCTGTTGGTTTGCAGTGCTAGCTGCTATTTTTCCATAAGTCTTTAGCACAGTAATTTAAATGATTTGTACATGTTTACCTAATCATTGCTTTCAGTGGGAGGAATAGCCCCCTCACCATTGTTGTCAGTGGGAGCAACAGTGCCCCATCATTGGTGACAGTAGGATAAATAGTTCCCCATTGTTGGTGTCTAGTGGGAGGAATAGTGCGCCAATGGCCAGATAAAGGCATGCAAAGTGCCACAGCTTGGAGACCACTGCCTTAGACCATTCAGAGTATGAATCATTAATCACTACTCCTCTGAATACAGATTTTTAGACCATTTTATATCCATTTACCTACAGAATTTTCTAAGCCTGTAGACTATAACTTACACATTCTTCGTGTGTGGCGTACTGCATCAAACGCTTTTTCAAAGTCCAAGTATACTATATCCGCAGCCACTCTTTTACCTAAGATTTTGCTTAATTAATGAAAAAGCATTTATTTTTGTGATTCCATGCTGTCTATTGCCTAAAATATTGTTTTCAAGCCAGAACTCTGTTTATTTTTTTTCTTTCCATCAAATTCTCAAGTTTTCCTGACTATATGTAGAGGTTACACTAACCAGGCTTTGGTTACTTGGTAAAGACTTTCAAAGAGAAGTATGTGTTTTTTGTTTTTGTTTTTTTAGGTTCGTACCCAGGTGGATGCAGCATTGTTCTGACCCCCGGCTCTAACTCTGAGAATTGAGCGATCAAACACCGCTGATCACTCGGTTCTAAAAGCCCCATAAGCAGAGAGCTGGTGACTGTCAGTCACTGGCTCTCTGCTCTGCCCCTTGCGCTCACTGGAGCGCTGGGCTGTGGAGGGGCAGGGAGCAGCCAGCTCAGGCTCTTAGTGGCTTGCTGAGAGGCTGAGTCAGGTGCTGGTCCATGTAGGTGAATCCCGACCATATGATCGCAATCTTTCCTGAGCCTGGAAAGAGTCTGTGTTATCTGCAGACGCGGGACTTCAGCCCACTATCTGTTGAAAATTAGTCACAGGAGAAGTACAGCCAAACTAGCTTTAACCCATTTAAATATGGGCACCGCATTGACATTGTTTCAATCTAGTGGTACTGAGCCAGTCAATTAAGAATCTCTAAATATTTTAAACAATGACTTTGATATAACAAAGCTCAACTTTTTGACGACACGTGTGCTTTTTTTCAACTTTATTTTGTCTTAAAGCTGAGTTCCACTGAGAAATGGACGTTCCGCTGATCTGATTGCTCCCCTCTCCGGTGTCACATTTAGCACCTTTCAGGGGGGAGGAGGGAGCAGATACCTGTCTAATCAAGGTAATTGCTCCTGCTTACAGTGAAAGAGATCACCACAGTATCAGCGGTGATCTAGACCATCCCTGGCCCCTCCTCTGTCGTCTCCTCCCACTCCCGCTGTCTTAGAGACGCTCAGGTCACAGAAGACAGCAGGGACCATTCAGAATGCGCAGCAGGGAACCAGGCTGTAAAGCCCGCAAGGCTTCACTTCCTGATTCCCTTACTGAAGATGCCGGTGCCTCCACCCAGAGCCGAGGACATCGCGGGCCCCTAATAAGTGTCCTTATTTTAAAAGTCAGCAGCTTCAGTATTTGTAGCTGCTGACTTTTCTTTTTTTTCAGGCGGAACTCTGCTTTAATGTTTCTGGACCATACCAGACCCTTTTCAAGGTTGTCTGCAGATTTGGCAAATATTTTGGCATTATTTAAGGTAACAGAATAATACATGCATCTTTTTTTCATGCCAGATGAGGCTTTCTTTTTGCCATACTGTCTTGGAAAGAAACCACTAATATATATATGCACACACAGTATCTCACAAAAGTGAGTACACCCCTCACATGTTTGTAAATATTTTATTATATCTTTCAATCAGACAACACTGAGGAAGTGAAACTCTTCCACAATGTAAAGTAGTGAGAGTACAGGTTGTATAACAGGGTAAATTTGCTCTCTCCTCAAAATAACTCAACACACAGTCATTAATGTCTAAACTGCTGGCAACAAAAATGATTACACCCCTAAGTGAAACTATCCAAATTGGGCCCAGTTAGCCATTTTCCCTCCCTGGTGTCATGTGACTCGTTAGTGTTACAAGGTCTCAGGTGTGAATGGGGAGCAGGTGTGTTAACTTTGGTGTTATCGCTTTCACTATCTCCTACTGGTCACTGGAATTTCAACATGGCACCTCATGGCAAAGAACACTCTATGAGGATCTGAAATAATAATTGTTGCTCTACATAAAGATGGCCTAGGCTATAAGAAGTTTGCCAAGACCCTGAAAGTGAGCTGCAGCATGGTGGTCAAGACCATACAACGGTTTAACAGGACAGGTTCCACTCAGAACAGGCCTTGCCATGGTCGACAAAAGAAGTTGAATGCACGTTCTCAGTGTCATATCCAGAGGTTGTCCTTGGGAATTGGATCTATGACTGCTGCCAGCATTGCTACAGAGGTTGAAGGGATGAAGGGTCAGCCTGTCAGTGCTCAGACCATACGCCGCATGCTGCATCAATTTGGTCTGCATGGTTTTTGTCCCAGAAAGAAGCCTCTTCTAAAGATGATGCACAGGAAAGCCCGCGGACTAAGCTGAAGACACGCAGACTAAGGAAATGGATTACTGAAACCGTGTCCTGTGGTCTGATGAAACCAAGATAAACTTATTTGGTTCAGATGGTGTCAAGCGTGTGTGTCGGCAACCAGGTGAGGAGCACAAAGACAAGTGTGTCTTGCCTACAGTCAAGCATGTTGGTGGGAGTGTCATGGTCTGGGGCTGCATGAGTACTGCCGGCACTGGGGAGATGCAGTTCATTGAGGGAACCATGAATGCCAACATGTACTGTGACATACTAAAGCAGATCATGATCCCCTCCCTTTGTCAACTGGGTCACAGGGCAGTATTCCAACATAATCCCAAACACACCACCAAGACGACCACTGCCTTGCTAAAGAAACTGAAGGTAAAGGTGATGGAGTGGCCAAGCATGTCTCCAGACCTAAACTCTATTGAGTATCTGTGGGGCATCCTCAAATGGAAGGTGGAGGAGTGCAAGGTCTCTAACTTCCACCAGCGCCGCAATGTCATCATAAATGAGTGGAGGACTCCAGTGGCAACCTGTGAAGCTCTGGTGAACTCCATGCCCAAGAGGGTTAAGGCGGTGCTGGAAAATAGTGGCCACACAAAATATGGACACTTTAAGCCCAATTTGGACATTTTCACTTAGGCGGTGTACTAACTTTTTTTTGCCAGCGGTGTAGACATTAATGGCTGTGTGTTGAGTTATTTTGAGGGGACAGCAAATTTATACTGTTATACAAGCTGTACACTCACTACTTTACATTGTAGCAAAGTGTAATTTCTTCACTGTTGCCATGTGAAGAGATATAATAAAATATTTACAAAAATGTGAAGGGTATACAAATTTTTCTGAGATACTGCGCGTGTGTATATATACTGTATGTGTGTGTGTGTGTATTTTATATATATATATATATATATATATTATAGATGGACCGTTGTACCATACAAGACATTTAGTTTTAACCATTGGTTATATGCAACTACCTCCAGATGATTGGAATCTCTCGCCCAGCTAGCCTCCTATTTGTTGCTGGTGTTATTAGGTGATGGATCTCTTCTCTCTCTCTAAGAAGCTTACCTCTTTTCTGTGGAGGTTTTTTTTTCTCTGAGATGGTTCTCCTATCAAGATTTCTGGCTGCACCATAGCCACTGTGGCTCCTTCTGCAACTTCCTGACCGTTTTGCATGTTTTACGGTAAAACTTAAAGATCATGTGTCCTGTACTGTACAGCTAAGAAAACTAGATTTTTGACTTACCAGTAAAATTGATTTCTTTGAGCACAGTACAGTACACAGATTTCTTCCCTCTGTTTATTATGAACTTACTTGGTAGAAAACTGAAGCTAGGTGGGAGGCCCTATTTAGTGGATGTCCCTGCAGCTTTCATTTTAACCAGTGTCCAGTCTTTAGAAAGTAACTCCATATAACTCATCTTTAAATACTAAAGATCCTGTGTCCTGTACTGTCCCCTACCTTTGGGGAGATTTCCATTCACATAATGTTGTATCTCCGAGATAGGAAGTGAAGCAAAATCTCTACAGTGGGACACAATTAAAAAAGAAAAAAACACGAAAGAGGCTTTTACTCTTTCCCACTCTTTTCAAAACAAAAATAAGTTTAGTTTTTGCATACTTTTATAAATTGTTGACCTTTTATAACCCATTTGTGTTTTCATGTTGCCTTGAGATATTTGACATGCTTATTTTTCCTTTTTTCTTTTAGCTAAAATCGGCATACAGCACCCTGATAGAGTAGTGGAGACTAGCACTTTGTCCAGCGTCCCCCCTCCAGATGTCACCTATACTTTGTCTCTCCCCTGTTCTATTATTGACAGGGGGCTGCTTTCTGCTTTGCAGCTTGAAGCTATTGTATATGCATGCCAGGTAAGCATGAGCGGTAGACAGACAACTGGATTTGTCTTTTTACTACATTGTTCTTCATATCTTATGTATGTTCTGCTTTGTTCCTCAGCAACATGAAGTAATCCTACCTAGCGGACAGAGAGCTGGATTTCTGATTGGAGATGGTGCTGGGGTCGGAAAGGGGCGTACTGTTGCTGGCATTATCCTAGAGAATTACCTGAGGGGAAGAAAAAAAGCTCTGTGGTAAGATCTGCGTTTTTTTTTTTTTTTTTTTTTGCATTTTATTTGCTTCTTGTTCATTTGCAGATGTTAAAGTTCTTACTGGTTAACTGCCACTTCACATTACCTGGTGGTTGGCTTCCTGTTAGAGGTTCAAGTCCACTGGCAGTATAGATGTGAGATATGCATATTGAAGCGGTTGTTTTAGTACTTATTTCCATATAGTTATATGTACTGCTTCATTTCACCTTTCTTGATATTCCTCTCCATGCTTGAGAGTCTTCAAATATTTTACTAATATATTTTTATTCCACAGGTTTAGTGTATCCAATGACCTGCGCTGTGATGCAGAGCGCGATCTGCGTGATATTGATGCCAGTTGTATTCCAGTACATGCCCTCAGCAAGGTGAGTCAGTCTGTTATTCTAAAACATATCAACATGTTTTAGAATGATAACATCACATGTCAATCAAGCTTTCAAGTTCAATATTTCCTTTGAAAAACACTGGAAAGCTGATTCATCTACCAACATTTATCTAAAAGGGTCTGATGTCCAGATCTTTTTGCAAATGAGTTCTCATGTACACCAGGGCTTGACAAATTTACTTTGAATATAGGAGACAGCTAAAAAAAAAGTTAGGGGGCAGTTTTCTTTGTTTAGTGTAGCATGGGTTGTCACTGCCCAGGGCAAGGCAAGTCATTTGTGCACCCTAGCCCCTCCCCGTAACTCTTATAGCAGAGTGGCCAGCCAATAACCCCACTGTAATGACATTATAGGCTGACCGGAAAGAATGACATTAAAAACCTGTTATGGGGGGAACTCCTTATTGCTCTCTCAGCAATTTTCACAAATCTAATTTCTCCTGCCCCCCCCAGCCCCACAGCTCTCACCTGTTCAAAAATCCCCCATCCCCACAGTGCCAATATGTGAAGAATAAAAAAAACTTTAGCTTACAATTTCTGACAT
The DNA here is from genome assembly GCF_037356315.1 of Lithobates pipiens. NCBI lineage: Eukaryota > Metazoa > Chordata > Amphibia > Anura > Ranidae > Lithobates > Lithobates pipiens. Next base: position 193,027,462 of record NW_027507718.1, read on the forward strand.
TGAAGTTAAGGCAGGCATGCAAGAATAAACACCTATCACACCTTGAAATGCCTTTCTTGCCTTCTTTTTTTTGACAGATCAAATATGGGGACACGTCTGCCTCTGAAGGTGTCCTATTTGCCACTTATTCAGCACTCATTGGTGAGAGTCAGGCCGGAGGTCAACACCGTACACGAATTAAACAAATACGAGACTGGTGTGGTGAGAATTTTGATGGAGTGGTATCCTTTATGCATAAAAACTCATATATTCTTATGACCCCAATAGGATAACTTGGTGCTAAGTAAATGCTAATAAGTTTGTTATAATATAAAGAAAAGCAAACACTTCCTGTCTTTGTTATGTGATCTTTCTTGCATGCATTTATCTTTACACGTTTAGGGGAATGTACAATGTCCTTTTCTGCCCTGCCTAATTCCATTACCTCATTCTGAGTTCTATATTTTATGTTAAAGTGTTAATAAACCCACAACAGTAAAAACAGTGCGTATATGCAGTAAAGCATGCTTGTTATATGGAACCAAAGGGGTTAATCCTGTGCATTGTGTGAAAAGGCAGTTTGATCCTGTCTCCCCGGATCCTCTCCTCCTTCCACTGTCCTCAACATGTTTCCTAATCATACAGAGCCAGGGGACAGGTTGCACATGTTCAGGTTGGTGTGTATTGCTCTTTTTTCTTTGTGGGGAGGGGGGGGGAGGGTAGAGCGCCGCCCGCCCGCCCATGGGATCAACACAAGGCCAGTCAGCACTGTCCAGATAAGAGGGTCAGGGGTCCTGCATCCTGATAGGACAGTCAGTGCAGTATGAAAACTCCTCCTGCAAGCTTTATCCACTTATGGAGGTCACAAGACTGCTATATACTGCTGTAGAGAAAAGGTATTTAACTGTTCATATTTACTCAAATAATCGCTAATGTTGTTTCAAATTTCATGATGTGTGTACTGTGGGAGACCAGATATAGTGGATACAGGAGTATCTCGATTTTAGTAACACTTTAAAATCTCCTTCTGTATATTTTTAGTATTGCGTTCTCCTCAACCGTGGTCCCTTCTTCCCTGACTCTCCTCTCATCCTCCACCTCTTTAGCACCCTTTCTCACTCTATTTATGTTATTTATTTATTTTTTCTGGTGATTCTGCTAGCTTAACTGTATATATCAATTATCTGGATGGACTCTCCCCAGCAACCCCCACCGACTCTTCTCCCCAGCCCAACTCTCTCTTCTTTTATCTTTTTTTCCTATTTCTAGTTGGAGTATAATATACTCTATTGTAATTTGTTTTTCTTTTCCCAAACTCCTCTGATTCATAAGATGTGGTTATAAAGTGACACACTGGAGACTCTTTTTTTTTTTTTTATCGGAAGGATGCAGTCACACTATGGCTTATAAGATATACTGAATCGTGTTGCTGCTCTTAAGTCATTATTAAAGCGATTGTAATGTCTCCTTTAAAAAAAACACAAATATGTTATACTTGCCTCCTCTGTGCAGTTGGTTTTGCACAGAGCACTCCGGATCCTCCTCTTCTCAGGTCCCTCTTTGCTGCTTCTGGCCCCTCTCTCCAATCGAGTGTCCCTACTGTCAGCAGCTTCCTATGGGGGCACTGGAGCCGAGTCACAGCTCTGTGTGTCCATTCAGAAATGGAGCCCGACCTGTCCCTGCCCCCTCTCTCCCGGGTTGGCTTACTGACTTTGATTGACAGCCATGGGAGCCAGTAGTGCCACTGCTGTGTCTTAGCCAATCAGGAAGAGTATCCCGGACGGCTTACACATTCGTGGACATCACTGGAGAGAAATAGGGCTCAGGTAAGTAATTAGGCGGTTCTGGGGAGGCTGCTAAACACAAAAGGTTTTTTTATCTTAATGCATAGAATGCATTAAGATAAAAAAGCCTTCTGCCTTTACAGCTCCTTTAGCTTCAGTTACAAATGAAAATAAAACAAAAAAAAGAATGAAAAAAGTCCCTTTTCCTCCTTATGTCTGACTTATTTCTCTCATCCCCTTTCTAAAGATCACAAGCTGATCTTCAAATCTCTTTTCTGTACATTTTGTACCCTCTTAATAACCAAGCTACCATCAAAATAATTTCTTTTAGCCACATTCTCCCTTTTCCTTGATCACATGTGTCATGTCTCTGCTGTTCCCTAAGATGCGTTTTCTGCCCCATCTCTTCAGCATCAGCTCCCATCCCTACACAAACATTACATTTCCCTCCCATTAATTCCTACTCCTTTCTTGTTTGTGATCAGATCCTGTCCCCCACCAATTTCTGTCAAAAACAGTTCCGACCCCTACTTCCTCCGCCTCCCCCACTCCTCCATCTTTAGCTACAAACAATGGAAGAATAAATCACTATTATTTTAAAAGGGTGTTCACGCATATTTCACTTAAGCCATAACTGTGAAAAATGGAACTGTGCTATGTCAGGTTTCAATCATTCTTTATCAATTTTTTCTCAGAACTGCTTCAGACAAGCATCTGATACAAATTAGAAAATATTTGATCTTGTTCAATTATGTTGTAGCTTGTTTGCTATCTCAAGCTATTTTATTTTTACTAATGTAATCTTTTTCAGCACTATGCAAAAACTGATCAAGTGGAAAGCAATAGTTAGGATTCAAATTTTTTTTTTTTTTTTTTTAGAATGCATGTAAACAGCAATATGAAAGTATGTGTGTGTGTGTGTGTGTGTGTGTGTGTGTGTGTGTGTCAAGCTCACTTGGCGACATTTTCTTCTATATTTCTGCCTTGACTTTTGCATTTGTAGATTGTGTTCGATGAATGTCACAAAGCCAAGAATGCCTCCTGCACCAAAATGGGTCGTGCAGTACTAGAGCTACAGAACAATTTACCTTTGGCACGAGTGGTATATGCTAGTGCCACAGGTGAGTTATCATTTATTTTTCCTCTTCTTTATATAGTATTACACGATACAACTCGTACACACTTTCTGGTGCAACTCAACAAATCCATATTTTTCACTGAATAGTTTCACTTTCCTTGTAACTCTGTTATCACAGGTGCATCCGAGCCCAAGAATATGATCTATATGAGTCGTTTGGGTATCTGGGGAGAGGGCACGTCTTTTAGCACTTTTGATGAGTTCTTGCACGCTATTGAGAAAAGGTATTCTCTTCACAACATGGCTTAATGGCTTGTTCATTGGGTGACCTTTAAATCTATAACTTTATGTCAGATAATGTACATTTTATTTCTTTTAATTTTTTGTATAAAATCCTGTTTTGTCCCCCTTTTTGTTTTATTATAACAGATTTCAACTTACTTTTTCAGGGGTGTGGGTGCCATGGAGATAGTTGCCATGGATATGAAAGTGAGCGGCATGTACATTGCAAGGCAGCTGAGCTTCACAGGTGTCAACTTCAGAATTGAGGAAATCCCCTTAAATGAATCTTATAAACAGATGTATAACCGAGCAGCCCTGCTGGTAAGAATCAGTTAAATATGACAGTTGGATGAATCAAGCAGAGAGAATATGGAATGTGCAAAAAAATTCAGTAACAGTGGTGAAAGTTTTTCAAGTCCTCTTCAAGGACAGCACTGAACAGAGGACTCCTCCCACTTAAAACATGACATATGGGCACATATTAAAACTTTCACAAAACCATGTTACAGCTTCTCAGTTTAAATTTTTTTCCCCAGCCTGTTACAGGTATACAGAATTATCCCTTTTGTAAGTAGCCATAATGCTTGGCATTGATCTGACCAGGGAATGGTAGAGGGAGTTGAGCCTAAAACAAAAAACCTCTAAATCTACTTGCAACCACATTCTAATTGCTATATATACCTTTTCTGAAGCTTCTCCGGTCCCACGCTGAGCTGTCAGTGGCAGCTTCTCTGTCGAATTGTGTAGATAAGCTGAAGACTGGATCGGCTTCAGAAAAGGTATGTATATGGCTGCCAGTAGATTTTGAGATTTTAGTTTTAGACTAAACTTGCACTTTAACATCAATTCTGTATAAGGAAGCAGAATCATGAAACACCATTAGGTACTCTACTGCATTATTTCATAATTTCTGTTCTTAACAGTACATTTTGTTCCCCAAATGTGCTTAATTTACAGTCTATATTTATCTCTCTAGCCACTAAAAACTATACAAAAATAACTATCACAAGTAAATAGTTTGAAAAGAACTATTGTAGTATACCTAGTCTACGCTACACAGTTATTTTATAATTAAAGCAAGCTATTTAAGGCACTTATTTCTTTTCATATATTAAAAAATAAGGGATTCATACTTGCCTGTTTTGTGCAAGGATATTGCACATAGAGGCCCCTTACCTCCTCTTCTGGGGTTCCCCGCCAGGGCTCTTCACTCCTCCATTTCTGCGAGTGCCCCCATAGTAAGCCCTGTGCTTTGGGGGCACTTGTGTGGGTGCACTCCTGAGCTAAACTGTTTGTGTCCGCAGCTCATCTTGCCCCGCCCATAATAATTTGTGGGGTATTTGTTACCTTTAGGCAGAGAATGCATTAAGTTACAAAAAATCAAGACTTTAGAACCACTTTTTTACCTTAATGTATTTAAGGTACATTTAAAAAAGGGCAAAAATACATTTCTGGGAATTACAGATCAGTTAGCCTAACATCAATAGTATGCAAGTTCTTGGAGGGGATGATAAGGGACTATATACAAGATTTTAGTAATGAAAACAGTATCATAGCAGTAATCAGCATGGATTCATGAAGAATCGGTCTTGCCAAACCAATCTATTAGCCTTCTATGAGGAGGTGCATTGCCATCTAGATAAAGGAAGGCCCGTAGACATTGTGTATCTGGATTTTGCAAAAGCATTTGACACAGTTCCCCATAAACCTTTACTGTACAAAGTAAGGTCCATTGGCATGAATCATAGGGTGAGTACATGGTTTGAAAACTGGCTACAAGGGCAAGTTTAGAAGGTGATGATAAATGGGGAATACTCTGAATGGTCAGGGGTGGGCAGCGGGGTACCCCAGGGTTCTGTGCTGGGACCAATCCTGTTTAATTTGTTAATAAGTGACCTGGAGGATAGGGTAAACAGTTCAATCTCTTCTATTTGCAGACAACACTAAGCTAAGCAGGGCAATAACTTCTCCGTGGAATGTGGAAATCTTGCGAGAAGATCTGAACAAATTTATGGGATGGGCAAATACATGGCAAATGAGGTTTAACGTAGAAAAATGTAAAATAATGCATTTGGGTGGCAAAAATATGAATGCAGTCTACTCACTAGGGGTTGAGCCTCTGGGGGAATCTAGGATGGAAAAGGACCTGGGGGTCTTAGTAGATGATAGGCTCAGCAATAGCATGCAATGCCAAGCTGCTGCTAACAAAGCAAACAGAATATTGGCATGCAACACTTAAAATATGGGATGCATTATATCGTAGTAATAAATGGATTTATAATTCTCCACTAATTCCACTTGGGGGCACAATTTTTTTTATTCCAGGAATGGGTACGCAATCAGGGAAACAAATGATAAATATACAATTAAAGGATATCACTTTAGGAAGTGAATTAATGTCAAAACAGGAATAAACAAAGAAATATGGGTGGCAAAACCTAAAGGAATGGGAGTACTTACAGATTCAACATTTTTTTAAATCAATCCCAGGTCCAATAAGGGATGAGAACACATTAACACCAATGGAAAAGCTCTGCAACTCAAAAAAGATAGTAAAACATACTGTATCCCGGGTATATGAAATTCTTACAGAAATAGAGGGGCAGGGGGCAATACCCGCTATAGTAAAATGGTAACAGGGTATGGGTATTAACTTAGACAAGACACAAATGATAAACGCTGTATATAATTATGCATCGGACATAAGGTCCATAGGAGTAAACTATAAGTGCCTGATGAGATGGAATTTGACACCGGAAAAGCTGCATAGAATATATCATTCAAAATCCTCAGTGTTGGAGAGAATGTAAATTACTCGGAACAACATTCCATATATGGTAGGAATGCCCTGAAATAAAACAATATTGGCATAGTATATTAGACTATATAGAGATAATAACCGGGGACAAGATACCATATTGCCCCTGGGTTTGTTTATTCAATGGCTTAGAGAAAACTATAAACCAATATAAAAAAAACCCTAATACCATTTTTACTTAATGCGGCAAAAGCCCTCATCCCTAAAAGATGGTTAGAGATTAAAAAACCTTCTATTAGAGAATGGATACAGAGAGTAGAGTATATTAATAATATGGAATATTTAAGTAATATGGAGAAAGATCGAATGAATAGATACTGGGCAACATGGAAAAAGTGGAGAGTATTTAGAATGACTGAAACTTACATACAGGCAATAGTAGAAGCATCATAAGGTGGATTCAAAGAGGATCAACAGAACATAGGGGGGTGGGGGGGGGGGGATTGTGGGAAATGAATAAGAGATATATGATAAAGTAGACTGTTTTAAAGATGGATTGTATGGTAAATGATATAATAAAATAAAACTTAAATAAATAAAAAAAATAATAATAATATTGGCATGCATTAAAAAGGGGATTAACTCCAGGGATAAAGCCATAATTCTCCCACTCTTCAAGACATTGGTCCAGCCCCACCTGGAGTATGTTGTCCAGTTCTGGGCATCAGTCCTCAGGAAGAATGTATTGGAAATGGAGCGAGTACGAAGAAGGGCAACAAAGCCAATAAATAGTCTGGAGGATATTGGTTATGAAGAAAGGTTGTGAGCACTGAAATTATTCTATCTGGAGGAGACGCATGAGAGGGGATATGCTTTCAATTTGCAAATACCATACTGGTGACCTCACAATAAATAGGGATAAAACTTTTTCGGTGAAGGGAGTTTAATAAGACACGTGGCCACTCATTAAAATGAGAAGAAAAGAGGTTTAACCTTAAACTGCGTAGAGGGCTCTTTACTGTAAGAGCGGCAAGGTTGTGGAATTCCCTTCCACAGGCATGGTGGTTTCAGCGGGGGGGGCATCGATAATTTAAAAAAACTATTAGCTAAGCACCTGAATGACTGCAAAATACATGGATATACAATATAATTCTGATATATAATCACACATGTAGGTTGGACTTGATGGACTTTTTTCAACCTCACCTACTATGTAACTATATGTAATTCCATCACCTTCCCTTGCCTGAGTCCTCAATTGGCTCCCACGGTGTGTGTGTGTGTTTTATGGATGCACGCAGCCTGGCTTGGGATTGAGTCTGCATGTCTGCCCCCATACCAAGTGGTTTCCTATATGGGCGGATGGTGAAGAGGAGGAGTGACAGTGCCATTGGGGAACCCCAGAAGAGGAGGTTCGGGGCTGTTCTGTGCAGTACCATTGCACAGAGCTCTTTTAAAGAGGCGTTCCACCCAAAAATAGAACTTCCACTTATCCGGTTCCTCCACTTTGCTGGTGTCACATTTGACACCTTTCATGGGGGGGAGCAGATACCTGTCTAATGCAGGTATTTTCTCCCACTAATGGCAAAAGATCGCTGCAGAATTTGCGTTGATCTACACCATGTCCGGCCCCTGTAAAGCCGCAGTTGCACAGCAGAGAACCAGGCTGTGAAGCCGCAAGGCTTCACTTCCTGATTCCCTTACTGAAGATGCTGACGCCTCCACTTGGAGCTGAGGGATGGGTCGGCTTTAGGTGAGAGCATTGCAAGCACCCTAGACAGGTAAGCTGACTTTTATTTTTTTTTCCCGGCGGAACTCTCCTTTAACTCCAAGAGAGATTGCTTTAGTATAGCATGAGACAACACTGGAGCATTATAGGATTTGGGAATTGTGTATTGATTTGAAGGATAAAGGCATGCTACTGTGGAGCGTGAAGCAGGATTCATTCGTTGTAATATTCATAGTCCTTGGAATGCTTTTGTGGGATGTAGAGTTATTTGGTATATCATGTTTCACAGTGTGATATTCTGAATTCTTGATAACATTCATTGTAATTCTTATCATTGTTATCTGTTCTTAGTGGGCAGAAGCACTGACTGTTTTCCAGACGGCGGCCGATTGGCTAGGATTAGAATCTCGGAAATCTCTTTGGGCTCAGTTTTGGTCATCTCATCAGAGATTCTTTAAGTACTTGTGTATAGCCGCTAAAGTTCAGCGGCTGGTTACGTTGGCTCACCAGGAACTTTCCAAAGGCAAGGTTAGTAAATGTAAACCACTTTAGGCAATTTAAAGCTTTTTTTTTTGATTTCTCTATTGTCTGTCATGCCCCTAAACCCAGCCATAGATGGTGTAATTTTCTTTCCTGTAACCACGGTGACATGAAAAATAGCCGCTGGCAATAATCGCATGGAAATTGCAACATGCTGGTTGTTCCCAGGTTGATCAATGTTACAATTTAGTTTGCCCATAGATGGTTTTTATCTCGGCCAGTCCCTGCTGAACCAGCCAAGATTCGAACCATGTATGGCCAGCTTAATACACTTACTTTTGGGCAGAATTTAAGTTTTCGCAATAAATAGAAGCATTTTCAAATGCCATTTGTGGCCCGGCTATCACAATTTGCTTTTCTCTCACCTTATCCACAGGAGATTTAAAATCTGTCCGTTTATTTTTAAAAAGACTTTCAGATTCCATCACTTCCTCAGCTTTCACTTCCTGTTAGGTCATCTTCCAGAAACCTTCATTTCCTTGTTGCATCAGAGAAAAGGGTGTGATAGAGTGTGTTCACCACTCTGAACCACACCTCCTTCATTACAATACTATCTTCCACCCACTTCCTATACAATCTGACTGTACAATCTCCTTTAGATCTCCCATCAGCTATGTAGTAGAAGGGCCTGCCCGATTTGATGCAAATTGAATGGATTGTTCAGGTGTTTCCTCCTTTTACATAGTTCTGGTAAATCTACAGCGATTGTACAATCGAATTGCATAGTGTGTGGCTATTTTTAGCTAATTATGGCTACATAGGAGGGAGTGGATGGAGACACTCAGTTTTCAGGCCTCATTCACATCTCCACGTAGCAAAAACTTGCATTCCCGCATGCGTTTGCTTTGGGTGTTTTGGAATGTTTTCACTTGTCATGCATAGGGCAGCCCTTGCCAGTTTTACACTATGGGAAGTTTTCTTTATTTATATTTTATGAGTTGTCTGCGTACTTGAATGTTTTTCCGGGAGAAGCTCCAGTCATAGTTGGTGGTGAATCTGTGAATCCATCTGGCAGACTAAGTGACATATGTTGTGAGCTCTTACATGCTTCCTTCTGGTAAGCGTGCATTTTTACTGGTGATCAGCATAGTGTGTTGGTGAAGGAGGATTGCACGTTGTATTGACAACGATTTAACCCCTTCCCGCCAAGCGTACGCAGATGTGCATACTCGGCTTCCGGGGGGTATTAGCCGCTTTGGTTGTTATGGCTGGATAGCCAATAGTCCTCTGTAAAAAATGGTACCGGGATGATGCCTGCAGGTGCAGGCATCATCCCGGCTCGGCTGTTATGCTGGAGGAGCGGGAGGGGGCGCCGTTTCCCGCCGCTGTTACCGGTGCTCCTGCTCGATCAGGAGCACTGATTCACGATGTGATGCCTCCAGCTGCTGGGGAGGAACTGGAATGACGCCGTAATCTGCATCATTCCAGTCTCCTAATAGTAAACACGGAAGCAACGTCATGACGTCACTTCCCGTTTACTCGGCTGCCAATGGCGCCGGTTAAAATAAAATATACAGTATTCAGAATCACCGTTTTCGCCGATCTGAATACTTTGAAGTATAAAGGAGGGGTGGGGGGGGGGGGTCCCTCCATAAAGAGTACCTGTCACCACCTATTACTGTCACAAGGGATGTTTACATTCCTTGTGACAGCAATAAAAGTGATCAAAAATGTATTTATTTTTTTAAAAAACAATTTATTCATTTTAAAATAAATTTAAAAATAACATTTTTTTAAAGCGCCCGCCATCCCCGCGAGCTCGCGAAGCAAAGAAAACGCATACGGAAGTCGCGTCCGCATATGTAAACGGTGTTCAAATCACACATGTGAGGTATCGCCGCGATCGCCAGAGTGAGAGCAATAATTCTAGCACTAGAGCTCCTCTGTAACGCTAACGTGGTAACCATAAAAAAAATTTCAAGCGTTGCTTATTGAGATTTTTAGGTACTGTACTTTGTCGTCATTCCACGAGTGCGTGTGATTAGAAAAGTTTGACATGTTTGGTATCTATTTACTCGGCGTAACATTATCTTTCACATTATGCAAAAAATTTGGGCTAATTTTACTGTTTAGTTTTTTTAAATTCATGAAAGTGTCCCTTTTCCCAAAAAGTTTCTTTTAAAACACCGCTGCACAAATACCGTGTGACATAAAATATTGCAACAATCGCTGTTTTATTCTCTAGAGTCTCTGCTAAAAAAATAACTATAATGTTTGGGGGTTCCAAGAAATTTTCTAGCAAAAAATATGGGTTTTAACTGTAAACACCAAATTCCAAAAATAGGCTTAGTCATGAAAGGGTTAAGGAGTCACCCTTCTCATTGAAAGGACTTTTAAGTGGACAATTTCACTTCGGGCTTTGGGCACTTTGTCACTCTTTGTTTGTATAAGTATTTTATTTAACTTAACTTTTTCACTTTGTTTGATCACTGCTATATATTAGTATTGATTAATTTGATTAATTTATATTCATTCACTATTTATTAATTTGTGTAATATTCATATTTTTTTCACCCTTATTTAATCATTTTGTAGAGCATTTGAGTTTTGTATAATATTCATTTATTTATTTATTCAGTATTTATTTATTTATATTTTTTCATATATTGATGAATTATTTAAAAAAGTATTTACTTTATCAATTATGGTGATGGTTTGTATGTTGTATGCAAGCCAAGCTTGAGCGGAATTCCGTCGGAAAAACCATCCAAGATTTTTCCGACAGCAATTCCACTCGCTTGTACGGGGCATTATACAGTGTTGTTGACCCGAGAAGAGGAGGATTGTGACTGCTCTAGTCTGTACAACACCATTGCATAGAGAAGGTAAGTGTGACATATTTTTTATTATAGTGGAAATTTTTTTTTAAGTTTTACAATCACAGGGCAGATGAATTTCAGTTAGTAACACAAATCATCTGCCCTTACTCCAGAGAAGACGGCTAAAAATACTAGGGCGTTTTTCAAAGTGATTTCACCTTAATATTTTTGAAAAGACTTGTCCTTCTGTGTTTTCACAATACTTAAGTATTGTAAAGTAATTTTAATGAAAGACGTGTTTTATTTCTTTACAGTGTATTGTAATTGGTTTGCAATCTACCGGGGAAGCTCGAACTCGGGAAGTGATGGATGAAAACGATGGTCATCTTGATCACTTTGTGTCTGCTGCAGAGTGAGTATGATATGTGACCATAAAGTATTTTAGAGTATATTCAGCAGCAGAGTAAGCGTAAAAATTTAATTTTCCAGAGTAGTGTAGTACAGACTGCTACGAGGTAAAGCTGGGTATACACGCATACATTTTTTAACTAACGTTTGCAAGAATATTCGCATGGACATTCTTACGGAAATTCTCAGCCCCTTTGATGGCTTAAAGAATGTCAATCAGAAGTTATTAAACTGTTTGTTGTCTTTAAACATTATATTTTGAATTGAATGGACTTTACCAAACAAAAACTAGATTTACTGTTTAGAAATTTACTTGAGAAAAAATTTCCATCCTCTTATTTTTTATTTTTTTTTAAATATAAAGTTTTATTGAATTTTTCAAAGAAAGGGAGTACAGAGAAAGTACAAGACAACTGTGGCCATCATAGACAATCAAACATACATACTAGTCTTCAATAGAAGGTTCATCTTCTACTTATACAGGGGTGCTCAACCTGTGGCTCTCCAGCTGTTGCGGAACTACAAGTCCCATGAGGCATAGCAAGACTCCAACAGCCACAAGCATGACACCCAGAGGCAGAGGCATGATGGGACTTGTAGTTTTGCTACAGCTGGAGAGCCACAGGTTGAGCACCCCTGACTTAGAATATGGGTGGCATAAAGTACAATAGGGAGATCGTGTTAAAGTGGTTGTAAACCCTCCCCCACAACTTTGTCCCATGTAAATCGGCATAAAAACCCTAATGAACACTGCTTGTAGATATCTCCTTACTTGCTTAGTATTGTTGTAATCCTTTTTGTTCTGTAGAATTAAGTCACTGAGCATGCCCAGATCTCCCCTGATTTACGGCACACTCTCTATGTGCTTATCTATCTGTTATCAGGACTTCCTACGGCACAGCACTGAACTCCCAGGAGACTGCTAATTACGCAGAGCTTCCTCCTACACACCATGTGACCTCACATACAGTCTAAACTTGGCCATTACTGCAGTCTTATCAGCTGAAGCTGATAAGTCTGACAAAGGCAAACATTAGGCATTGGCACAAATAAATACTATGAAATAAACAAGTAAGCTATGAACAGGGTAGGAGGGTTGCCATAGAAACATTGGATTGAGAAGGAGGCTTGGTTAACAGTACAGGAAGTGCTCAATGTAAGGGCTGAAATACACTACCCTGTGGACTCAGAAAACAATACTTAAGATGGCGCTGCCTAACCCCTGGAAACAAGTTTTTTAAAGTTTCTTTAAACAGTAAGTAATATGCGATTTGGGCTGGATTACACATGGGTATAGTCTGATAATTACTTAATATAATGGACTAAATGAAAAGAATCATCAGAGTGGGAGAGTTTACTTCCTCTTTAAGTCATCATATACATTACCCAATTTGACCATAGCCATTCCTTATCTTATATATATCTATGTTTGTGATGTTGCTTCAGTCAACGGGCCGTGCGCATGGTCGGATTATCTATGTCCCAACCATGCTGGCCAGACCAGAGAGATAGGCAGGCCACAAATAACCTTCGGTATAGGAAATAAAAGATGGAGAAAGCAAGGAGGGGGGGGGGGGGGGGGGGGTGGTAATCGACATGAGCGTGATGGACGAGGCAATGCTGTTGCCTTTCAGTCAATAGGCTTCAGTGTGACCTTCAAGAGTTTAGAAGGGCCTGCCCTTCATCAGAGAGTATGAACATATTCCACTGCATGCAGGTTCGAGAGTGCTTTTCTTGTTTATGTTGTGCTGTGAGCACTAGATCCTCTAGTTTTTTTTTTAATGTCTTCTATCTTAGGCAGCCACAATCCAATAGATGGGGGTTTCTTTTTTTTTCCATGTAGCTGGAATACAGGATTTTGCGGCGTTGAGTAAGTGTGGTATTATAGATTTCTTATATGACTGTTCCGGGATTGTTGTGACGTGTAGCAGGAAGAACCCTGGGTCTTTCCGAATTGTGTGGTCTGTAAATTTACATATAACTGTCTCTACTGTTGTCCAAAAGTGTTGCAGTAATGGGCAAGACCAAAAGATGTGGAGGGAGTGTTCCTTTGTCTGCATCTCCAACATCTGTCTGTTGTAGGAGGAAAGAACATGGGTAGTAACTGTTGTGTGTAATACCTCCTTGTTAAGATCTTGTAGTTTGTTTCTTGTATCATTGTGCAGATGGAGGATTTTAGAGAAAATCTGATAATGTTTCGTTTTTGTATGGCAATGAAAGTGCATTGTAGGTCCTTTTCCCATTTTTGCATGAACAACAAGTCTGGTTGTTCTGTTGGTGTGTTAAGCAGAGCATCTGTTTTGGAGAGTACTTGGGTTAATATCCCTTCGTCTCTATAATAGCTTTCTAATAACGTCAGGTCTCGTTTGAATTGCACCGGTTCTGGTATTGAGTGTAAGAAATTATGTAATCAAATCGCCTTCCAAAACGAGAGCTGGAAGCCCCCGGTATCGCTCATTAGTGATTGGATCGAAGTCCAATGATCTCCATCTATGTAATGTAGAGCCCAGTCTTTACCCGCTGTCCAAAGTATATCATATTCTGAGCAGTCTAATCCGGGTAGGAATGCCGGGTTGCCTAGAATCAGGAGTAGCGGGGACTGTCTCAATCTCAGTGAGGTTGTATTTGTCATTATGGAGCCTACATTTATCGTGGTGGCACTTATGGTAGGATGTGTTGTCATGTCTGGAGGTAGTTTGTCATAGCACCATATTGCTCCCTTTAAAGGGGCCTCTACCTGGGTGCGTTCTATTTGAATCCACAATTAGTTTTTTTTCATGTCTGTTCCAATCTAATTCTCCCTAGGTTTACCACTTGGTAATAGTGTTTTATGTCAGTGAGGGCTAGTCCTCCGTATTGTTTCGATTCCATCCTCTTATCACAGTTGAAAACCAACACTGATTTGACCCCACTAATGATTCACAAATCAAACAATTGTTCTTGAAATTAAAAACTCTTAATGAAAATCTTCTGGTGTATATAAATCTTTAGGCATGGTTTACAGCTACGCAAGTACAACAGTGCATGAGCTAATGTACATTTTATACACAACATACACTGCAATAGGGCAGCCCACTCACTAAAATTGAGCCAAAGAAGTGCTTATGCCTTTTTTAAACATGTATAGCACTGTAACACATGGCTAGACGTGATAACACTTTTAGCGAGGCGTGTTGGAAACGCTTGGAGAGCCGCAGTAGAGTGCTATTAAGAAACCCTTGGAGAGGCGCGTTGCAGTGCTATTAGAAATTAGTGGCACTGCAGCACAACTACAATTAGTGCACTCAGTTTTGTGCACTAGGGGAATGTACTCAATTTTGCACACCTTCCTCCGCAACACAAACGTGTCCCTAAACATTATACAAATCCAATTTCAAAAAAGTTGTGTAAAACTTTCTTGAAAAATAGAATGCAATGATTTGAAACTCTTAAAAAAACATTTTTTATTCACAATACAAAATAGAACACATATCAAATGTTTAAACTAATACAATGTACCATTTTATAGAAAAATTTAAATAAAATAAAGTTACCGTATATACTCGAGTATAAGCCGAGATTTTCAGCCTCTTTTTTGAGGCTGAAAGTGCCCCCTCGGCTTATACTCGAGTCACCGCTGTCTGACTGCTCGATCAGCGTATCGAGCAGACAGACGGCGGACATTAAAATTCAAAAGCCGCGCCTCCTTCTCCGCCTCCGCCTGTGATAGGCGGAACACTGAATTTCCCAGCAGTCAGTGTTCCGCCTATCACGGACATCCGTTCATTCTCATACTACGGACGAGTATGAGAGGATGTCCGTGATAGGCGGAACACAGGCTGCTGGGAAATTGAGTGTTCCGCCTATCACAGGCGGAGGACGGAGGCGCGGCTTTTGAATTGTAGAATGGCCGCCGAGAAGAGCGGCGATCCTGGAGCGGCGATCCATCGGCACGACACGGGACGGAGGAGGCACGGGACGGAGGAGGCACGGGACGGAGGAGGCACGGGACGGAGGAGGCACGGGACGGAGGAGGCACGGGACAGAGGAGGCACGGGACAGAGGAGGCACGGGACAGAGGAGGCACGGGACAGAGGAGGCACGGGACAGAGGAGGCACGGGACAGAGGAGGCTCGGGACAGAGGAGGCACGGGACAGAGGAGGCTCGGGACGGAGGCTTGGGACACAGGTAGGCTGGACACACACACAAGGCTGCACGGACACACACACAAGGCTGCACGGACACACACACAAGGCTGCACGGACACACACACACACACACACACACACACACACACACACACACACACACACACACACACACACACACACACACACACACACACACACAGGGATGGATGGATGGATGGATACACACACACACACACACACACAGGGATGGATGGATGGATGGATGGATACACACACACACACACACACACACACACACACACAGGGATGGATGGATACACACACACACACACACACACACACACACAGGGATGGATGGATGGATGGATACACACACAGGGATGGATGGACGGACACACACACAGGGATGGATGGATGGATGGATGGATGGACACACACACAGGGATGGATGGACGGACACACACACAGGGATGGACGGACACACAGGGATGGACAGCCATGTCTCACCCTCGGCTTATACACGAGTCAATAAGTTTTCCAGTTTTTTGGGGGTAAATTGGGGGCCTCGGCTTATATTCGGGTCGGCCTATACTCGAGTATATACGGTAATTTTGAAATTGATGGCAGCAACATGTTTCATAAAAGTTGGGACAGGGTCATGTTTACCACGGTGTAGCAACCCCTCTTCTTTTAACACTGTAAACGTCTTGGAACTAAGAAGGCCAATTGTTGGAGTTTGAGAGGAATGATGTCCTTTTCTTGCCTGATATAGGACTCTAACTGCCCAACCGTCCTGTGTCTTTGTTGTATTTTTCGTTTTAAGATGTGCCAAATATTTTCAATTGGTGCAGGCGTTCCAGTTAAGCACCTGGACCCTACTGCAAAGCCATGCTGTTGTCGTAGATGCAGAATGTGGTTTAGCATTGTTCTGCTGAAATATGCAAGGCCTTCCCCGAAAAAGACATCACCTGGATGAAAACACATGCTCTAAAACCTGGATGTATCTTTCAGCATTGATGGTGCATTTTCAGATGTGAAATGAATGCACCCACTTACCATCAGACATGCAGGCTTTTGAACTGAGTACTTATAGCAAGCCAGAAGGTCCCTCTTCTCTTTGGCCCTGAGGACCTGACGCCAATTATTACCAAAAAGAATGTCAAATTTCAATTTATTTGACCACAGAACAGTTTTCCAATTTGCACCAGACCATTTTAAATAAGCTTTGGCCCAGAAAGACAGCTGTGGTTCTGGGTCACGTTCAGATATGGTTTCTTTGCATGATAGAGCTTTAAAGCGTTTGTAACCCTAACACTTCATATTCCTGATATGTGCCCGCTGTTCCATTTACTTGTATAAGAAAGTATCCTGTTCTCTTTGGATTGCTTCCTTTATGTGAAATCTCTGGTATTCATCTAGTCCCCTTGCTTTCTTATTAAAAACTGATCAAACAGCAGGAGAGCACAGGGTGGTTAGTTTGCTAGCTGTGCTGGAAACTCAAACTGCTCTCCTCCATTGATAAGACTTGCACTGACATGTCAGAAAAATGGGAAAGGGGTATTTATAATGTTTTGTTTTTATAGCTATACAAAAATGTTTTGCCTTTCATTTCTATTTTCAACGGAATGGGTTTGTGTTACAAGGCGATCGTTAACAATAGTGTTAACTTGCGTTTGTGGATGGCACAGCCAACTGTGTTCAGACAGTGATTTTTGGAAGCGTTGCTGAGCCCATGCAATGATGTCCATCGCAGAATGATGTCTGTTTTTGATGCAGTGCCATCTGAGGGTCCAAAGATCTCTGGCATCCAATGTTGTGTTTCTGCCTTGTCGCTTATGCAGAGATTTCTCCAGATTCTCAGAATCTTTTGATATTATGTACTGTAGATATATTTAAAGTCTTTGCATTTTTGCATTGAGAAACATTCTGAATTAATTTTTTCTTAAAATGGTCCATTTTCTCAGTTTAAACATTTGATATATTTTCTATTTTCAGTTTTTTGCATAGATTTGCAAATCATTGCATTCTTTTTTTTTATGTAGATTTTACACCTCGTCCTGCCTTTTTTGGAATTGGGGTTGTACTGTACAGGTTATTGTATTATAAAGAGCTACAGAGTGGGGAGAACAACAGTAATCACCTGTAAAAATAAGGATGGGAATAAAAAAAGTGTGGTTAATATGTTATTGTCTATACACCAGGTACGCTAAATATGAAATAACTACAAGTTATTATTGACAAGAAAATGTTACATTGTAATACAGTATCTCAAGAATATGGAGCCTTCTGTAGAAACCTTGGTAACTAATTTTTTTTATTTCCTTAACATTGCAGGGGTGTGTTTAGGTCTTTGATCATGAAACACTTTCCTTCAACTAAGAGGAAACGAGAGAAAGCCATGCTGAAAAGGAAAAGTGCGTAACAGGGTTTATGTTTTTTTTTACCTTAATTGTCAATGAAAATTTGCTATTTTTAAAGAGGAACTTCATTACAAAAAGAAAAAAAACAGTAGCTACAAATACTGTATCTGCTAGCTGTTGACACATGGACACTTAACAACCCAGGGATCCAGGTCTGTCTTCATCTGCGCTAGTTCTTGTGCAGTCTTCGGGTCTCCAGAGCCATCATCTTGACTTAGAAGCCAGCTGTGACTTCCTGATGCTTCAAAGCTGGCAGCTCCCTGTTGCTCTTTCTGAATAGTCCTGCAGTCTCCTGGAACAGGCTTCGAGAGGTTGCAGTTGGGGGAGGAGGTTGACGTGGGAGCAGGTACAAAAATTGTCAAAAATAGGTACAGTGCCTTGAAAAAGTAGTCACGCCCCTTGAAATTTTCCACATTTTGTCATATTACAACCAAACACGTAAATGTATGTCATTGGGATTTTATGTGATACGCCACGGAGGTTCACCTTCCAGCAAAACAACTATCCTAAACATATAGCCAGAGCTACAATAGAATGGTTTCAATCAAAGCATATTCGTGTGTTAGAATGGCCCAGTCCAGACCTAAATCCAATTGAGTATCTGTAGCAAGACTTGAAAATTGCTGTTCACAGATGCTCTCCATTCAATTTGACCGAGCTTGAGTTATTTCGAAAAGAAGAATGGGCAATTCTGTAATTGCAGAGTTCTACAAAGTATTGACTCGGCTGAATACAAATGCACACCACACTTTTCGCATATTTATTTGTATAAAATTTGGGAAACCAATTATCATTTTACTTCCACTTCGCATTTATCACTTTGTGTTGGTCTATCACATAAACTCCCAATAAAATACATTTACGTTTTTTGGTGGTAAAATTACAAAATGTGTAAAGTTTCAAGGAGTATGAATACTTTTTTAAGGGACTGTACCCGCTTCAAGTAGCAAAACATTCTTTTGTAAGTAAAGTTTGCTTAAAGTATTCTTCCCTCATTCTGTGTAGTATGGTCTAGCTGTATGTCTTTTGAGTTCTTACTTTGCTCTCTGTAAATAATATTGCATCAGCTTGTTTTTACAATGTCATGGTTTTTGCAATTTTTTTTCTTTTTTTAAGAACGAGGAAAACCACGCACTGGAAAGTTTTCACGTTGTGATCTTGCTGGATTATTACGCATCAGTGAGGAAAGCAGCTCTGATTCTGATGGGGTGCTGGACAGTGACTCTAATTCCTCCCCTGAGTCCCTACAGGATAATGATGACGTCATCTTTGTGGAACACACCTTAAATGGGCTTACAATACCTGATCGCGGTAAGCACGATGGGAATGCCATTATGGACGGTTTTTTATTTTTTACAAATCAAATTGACTTAAGTCAGTAGTGTCCAACTTAAAATTGCCCAAGGTCACACTTGTATCCAAAAATCATATCCTACTCAAAAGGTCATGGTGAAGGAGATTTAGATGTTAGTGACATTCTGTAATTTATTTTATCTTTTCGTAGGCCCAGAACAGGTAGAACAAATGAAGATGGATCTTTTGGCCAAGGTGGAAGAATTAGGCAAGGAGCTGCCTCTTAACACTTTGGACATGCTTATAGACCAGCTTGGAGGTCCAGACAAAGTGGCAGAGGTATGTTGATTGTCTTCTCAAAACATTCCATAACCTTAATTTTTTTTAGAGTTATACAAGTGTCTCTGTTCCTTAGATGACTGGCAGGAAAGGTCGTGTGGTTCGTCGCAGTGATGGCTCGCTCGGGTTTGATTCTCGGGCTGAGCAGAATCTATCCATAGATAATGTCAATTTAAGGGAAAAGGAACGTTTTATGAATGGAAGCAAGGTAAGACCACTTTTATTATTCTGCTCTCTTGATAATCTATAGTTGAATCTCTAATTTAGTGATACTTTTTTTTTTTTTTTTTTTAATCGCTACACATGAAGCTGGTGGCAATTATTTCTGAAGCATCGAGTTCAGGTATTTCACTACAGGCTGACCGGCGGGTACCAAATCAACGCCGACGGGTACACATGACACTGGAACTGCCGTGGAGTGCTGATAGAGCTATACAACAGTTTGGTGAGTTATGTATGGTTTTAAAAATGATGATTTAATATCTTTACTTTCAATCCGTGTTATTGTCCATAGTCTCGCTTGCTATAAGAAAACAATTTTCCCCATAATTTCTAGGTCGCACTCACCGCTCTAACCAGGTGTCTGCACCTGAATACGTTTTCCTTATATCAGAACTTGCTGGAGAGAGGCGGTTTGCTTCTATTGTGGCCAAGAGACTGGAGAGCTTGGTAAGTACAGTATATATTTTGTAATCATGTATGCTGTAATACAGTATATATATTTTAGTATATAAAAAAGAAAATCCTAATTGGACAGGCCACAGGCAACTTATTCATAGCAAATAGGTTATAGGCTCGTACCTTCAGGTGATTGGACACTGGCAAGCTTTGGAGGACATGTCCCCTGGGGTTGTTAGACTCTGTGGGGGGAGATTTGCTAAAACTGGTTCACAGAATCCAGGGCAGTTGTGAATAGTAACCAGTTACATTCTAACTTCAGCTTGTTCTATTAAAGTGATTGTAAAGCTTAATTATTTTAAATTATTACTAAAATAATAAACATGTCATACTTTTTCTGGTGCCTCCCACCTGCTATGTGCCCCCATAAGAGGGGCTGGGGGGAGCTACTATTAAAAGATTTTTTACTTCAAAACAGATAATGCATTAAGGTAAAAAATAAGTTTACCTTTACAACCACTTTAAGCTTTGACAATAAAACCTAGAAGCTGATTGGTTACTATGCACAACTGCACCAGATTCTGTGTGTGTCCGTTTCCCCTGTGAATCTCCAGTTTTTTGCTAGTGTCTTGATGTGATGGTCCTCTTCTCCTTCCCAGAGAAATTGGCTTCACTATTTTATTCTTTTTTCCTAATGTTATTCTTTTTATGCAGATGTGTAGATGCCCTAAAACACATCATGAGTCATGAACAAATATCCAGATTGCAGCAGCACTCTGAGGTTAGGTATTTAACCCCTGTTTGAGCCTTTTGGCACAGGTTTGCTTGCCTAGTTGCCCATCCCTGTATTCATTGCCTGGCAACAACCAATGCAATTAAGATCAGAGACATTTTGACTTGCCTATAAATTCAGTATTTTGGAGTACACTACAGGACACCCTTCCTAAACTATCCTTGTTAATCTGCATTGCAAAACTGAGCATTCATGAAATTGAGTAGGGTATAGGGGAGGCAGCCGGGGGTGGGGGAGGCTGTGGTATGTCCTCAAAAGCTTGTCAGTGTTTAGTCACTTGAAGGTACAAGCCTATAACACATGAGGGATGAATAAGTGGACTGTGTACTGTACTTCAAGATATGGAATTTACAGGTAAGTCAAAATTCCTCTGATTCTAATCTGCTTCTCATTACTTGATGGGATCTGTTCAAACAGGGTGCACTTACTCATGGGGACCGGAGAGCCACAGAATCCAGAGATCTAAGCAAGTACAACTTTGAAAACAAGGTTAGTAGGACTGCTTTTCCTTATGGATTGTTTGCTTAAATCTTAAGTTTGCTCAAAATAAAAAATCAGCACAAGGGACATTAATTACAGCCAGTAGTATGTGCCGCTTCAGCTGCAGTCTCCTGTTAGCTGAGGGAGGTATGACAGGCACTCATCAATAGTTCCCAACTATACCTGCCCTTTCTGCCCAGCATCTACATTCATAGAAGCCTCTGTTAACCCAAAAAAATTCAATATAAAATCATTAATTTTTTATTGCATCATGCATAAAATCACATGGATAAAAGACATAAGAAAATGTGTAGAAAACCTCTCTCAGAAACCACCCAGAGTTAGACACCAAACGTGTCAAAATAATGCAAAATTCACCCCTTGGAGCGACAGAATAATGATGGGTTCAACTGATAGAATTATGTAGCTAAATAAGGTGTCTTCCATGGGTAGGCAGTCTCTCTCTGTCAATGCGTTTCGTGGGAACACCCCTGCTTCTTCAGGAGGTGAGGAGAGCTAGAAGGGTAAAAAACATAACATTTCAAAGTACAAAATCATAAAGCACAAGCGTTTACTTGATAACATAAATCAAAAATAAGTTCAAGCCAAAAAGTTTGAACAAATGAAAAAAAGATCTGATAAGGCTAATAAGGACCAGTATAAGAGCTTTACTGTGGCTGACTTTTTAGGGCGCTTCGGGATCTTATGCAATTATTAGAGGAGAATGAATGTGGAGGTGACTCTGAGGTGGAGACATCTAGCTCTGTTTATTTTGAGGGGGACAAGCTGTTCAACAAGCTACACCCAATAAGTTTGTTTACTTTTTTTTTTCTTTCCAATCAAATTTTTTTTTGTAAATAAAGGCAATATACAGTTCAACATAACGGTAAACATACAGTGAGAGAATTGTATATCAAAAATCCATATTGAGACAGAACATAAACCAGGATTCCAGTTGAGGAGCATACCATACAGAAAAACATATAATTAGAGGTAGGCCTCAAAAGATAACATAATCCAGAAAAGGGTGCGCTACTAATATGAAGATATCAAAGCTACATGAAGGAATATGCCAGCTGTGTAATCACTCATCTGCAGTCCTAAAAAAAAAAGTAAGGGAATAGGAGAAAGGGGTAATGGCATTTAGGAAAGGGGTGACGATAATGAGTACCATGTTTGTCGAAGGGTAAGGGCGAATAACATTAAGCAGTGGCGGGCATGAAAAAAAACTCCCATCAGATTATAATACTTCCACTAAGACCGATGCAGTCCTATTAAGTATAAGTTCCTCCAGGAGATGGGTATCATTAGTCAAAAAAGGGTGACGGGAGAAGAAAGAGGACTTTTCTGTGTCAAATGATTAAAGAGATGAAATGGCTTCCAGTCTACACATTGATTAGTTCTGACAATTTGACAGCTAATCAGCGTCATGCCCTTAGGTCCCTACTTAACTGTCAGGACATAGTCCTCAAGCCATCTGACAAGGGGGGCAATCTGGTCCTCATGATCCCTGCATCCTCATCTTTCTAAGAGGGGATGTGCTTGAAGATTCCAAATAACACTTCTTGGTATAAATGCATTTCAGCCGATGTGATACATTTACCAGTGAGCATAGAATGCTCCTGATCGAATCCTATGTACAAGCCCTTATTGATAAGGATACGTTTGGCTATTTGAATGTCAAATTCCCACGTGCCCCCACATGCTTTTGCCTCCCCCAAAACTCATAAAAGTCTTACCTTCCTGCCGGGACGCCCATAGTGACGGGAATGGGTTTTCAGAAAAAGCTAGTAAGTATGTTGATTTTTTCTAACCTCACAATGTCACCTAGCTCCCATCTTATTTCAAGGACACTATCGATCCTCGCAAAATGATCAATGGTGTTCTGATTTCCCTCGATGCCCTGCTGGTGGCTATTGATATAGAGACACTTTACTCTTGTATTTGTCATGGGCAGGGCATTGAGGTTGTTTTTGATTTTGTCCTTGAGCAGCTTTAAGACTCTTTTGCCTTTCAACAAGTTCATTCTCCAGCTCCTTGAATGTATCCTGACACGTAATTACTTACTAAGTCTTTTATACATGTGTTTTTATGCATGTTGTAATAAAAATGTAATGGATTCATATTGAGACTACAGCAGAACAGAAGCACAAAGGGACACATCTACTGACTGTAAGCTATGTCACTTATTGCTAAGCTTGGATCTACATTTAGGAGTTGACTTTGTTAGGTCTTTAAAAAATTGAACAGATTTTATGCTCCAAACTCAGCACAGGAATCTACAGAGAATGCTGTCCTGTAGCCAGTAATTTAAATCGTATTGCTTGTATTGTCTTCCTGTAGAAATCATTCTATATGTAAAAACAAGTGTGATTTGGGGCATTGATTTTTTTTTTTTTTTTTTATATGGTTGTTTGAAAATTGTGTTGTTAATTGCTTTTCCTATCTGTGTAGTATGGGTCAAGATCACTGGAACAGATATTATCAGCTATCCTGAACCAGACACAAAGGGATGTGCCTCCTCCACAAGGGTACCCAGGAGGCCCTGCTGCTTTCTTCCAGGGTAATTTGCAATTAAACTAAATTCATTTTTTTTTTTTTTAATCTGTTGGCTTCCCTCTCCATATTGTGATTATATAATACTGAAAAATCAGCATGTGTAGATATCTCAAAATAGTTAGATTATAACTAGCTAGGGAAAGATCTAGCTCTGTGTTTTTATATATATATATATATATATATATATATATATACACACACACACACACACACACACACACACACACACACACACACACTCTTTATCTACAGCCTCTTCGTAAAAGCGGATGTAAACCCTCTATAAACCCAGTTAAGTGAACAGCCTCAGATGATATGCAGGGATGAAACAAATCTCCCTATATAAGTTTTACATGTATATCTTCTGTCTGCACCTTGATATACTGTTTAGAAAGTGCATGCCCTTTTAAAATTTCACTTCCTGATACCCCTATAGGAGGAGTGTCCTCCTACAGGCTAATTGAGTGAGACACTGTGAGAAAGCTGATTGGAGGAAAGGCACACACCCCCCTCCCTACACATGCAGAGCTTGCCTGCGTGTAGTTTAGCTGGCTGCTAATCTATTTATATCAAACTTCTCCGACCACACATGTCTATCTATCTCTGGCCCTCAGAAGGCTAGTCAAAAGTTATCCGGCTGATAACAGAGCAGGACAGAGCTACGAGACTAAGTGCTTTGAAGAGAGATAAGAAAACACTGCAAATATGTTTCCAGCTCAGATTTCATAAATTGGGTTTACATTAAGTTACCTAATCAGATTAGACCATTTAGGGCCACAGTATATTTAAAATTAGCCTATATAAACAAAACCGTTGCTATTTCGATGTGCCTTGAGTAGAATTTTAGACACATTTACTTGAGGACTGTATTTTATAAGCATGTTTCATTCTCATCCATTGAAGGACACTGAAAGTTTTTACTTTCTGCCACCTATAGGAGGACTGGACACTGGCAAACAAAAAAGTGTAGACCAGCCCAAGACAACCCCTCCCACTATCAGTATGCCTTAGTTTTTTGTTTTGTTTTTATAGTTTCCTAGGAAGATGGGTGTCTTTTCCTACAGCTCTGCTGTGTTAAAGTTCACTTTAAAAAAAATAATGCACATTTTTTTATTTTTGCTGGGGGTGCCATGAGACTGTCATTGTAAGCTTTCTGCCTGTACATGTATGGACAGGCAGTTTCACAAAGCTAGAAAGAATCATTGAACTACCAGAGTGCTCAACAGCGCCATGGTAGTTCATTGAGAACTACAAGCCAGCAGAAGCAAAGGCTGGTCGGTACTTGTAGTTCATTCATTCACAGAACTCTTTTCTTCGAGTCCTAAGGGACACAGGTCTCCACTCCTCTGTATTTATGATCGTGCTCTCAGTATTGCTTTGCTACAAAACTATTGCATGCTGATAGTTGGGTTAATTCTAGGCTGGCCTATATTGTGTTTTTGTGTTTTTTAGCTTTTTGCCAGCGTCCAATCCTCCTGTAGGCAGCTGTATAACCCAATGTTTAGGGGCTTCCCATGTTCCTCAGTAGTTTTCAAGATAAGGATTTTACAGTGAGCACAACATATTTTTTTTTTTATGTATACCATCTGCATTTTGACTCTAAAGTTTGATTTCAAATACAAATCTAAACTGCACACAAACATGCAAACGTATTAGTCTGAATGCATTTACATGCGTTCTAAAAAAATAAATAAAAAATCATACTCTGTCTTTTATCAAGACCTTTTCTAACACCGTTGGATTACCATTTGAGTAGTTAAACTGCATGCAGACTCTACTATGCTTCCTGTAACCTGTAATGGCTGATAACATTGGAATGTACAGTATAACACACACCTCTTTTTACTAAATGCAAATCCAAAACAAAATGCAGGTGGTCCTCGGGTTACAAACAAGATAGGGTCTGTAGGTTTGTTCTTAAGTTGAATCTGTTTGTAAGTCAGAATGGTAAATTTTTAAAGTGTAGCTCCAGGCAAAAAAAAAAAAAATTAAGCTTTTTGGATAGCATAGGGAAGGGTTAACACCCCTGTAACATTTGATTTGCTGTCTGTGCCCCTGTTCAGAAGATTTTACCTCACTTTCTGTCCTAATGACATTTGGATTTTGAAAATTCTCGGTTGTTGTGGAAACAAGGATTGGTGATAAAGCATCAGTTTTCCCATAATAACTCTTACAGGAGTGAATTTCTCTTCCTAGGGGTAGATTTTTCTACCTGTTGTCTCCCTCCTTTTGTAAGTAGGAGTCCTTTGTAAGTCAGATATTTGTAACTAGGAGACCAGAAACCTGTATGTCAGTTGTAAAGATAAAAGAACTTTTGATAAATTTGATGCCTTTAGAATTGACTTCAGGCTTATTGGTTTCTTATAACATGGCAGTATTTTTATGGTGTATAATTTAAATTTTGAATTTAAAGCAGTCTATCAATGGGTACAGGTTATCATTCACACAGTATTGTTTCAAATAATTACAACTGTGATGTATGTTGTGCCAACTTTAGTTCACATTTACAACAACATATTAGTTATTTTAATGCAAATCGGAACCAAATTAAAATGAACATTTTAGTGTTGCTACTAGTCATAGTCAAATCTTGGCTGTTTTGCAGAAACTTTCTGGGAATCCATTCAGTCCTGGATCAGTCAACACAGTACACATTTTTTTGAAATAACATCCTTTTTGTAGCTGGAAGCTGTGCATAATTATTTTTAAGCTCGGCTGAAAGCAATCGAAAATAGAACAGAACAGTAGTGATATACAGAGTACAGGTAATTCATTGCATCCAGTCAGGTTTCGGTTTCCGGTAGCGATGCCAGCCAAAGGGAATTTATGGTTGCCAGGCTGCTTAGAGCATTGCCTTTTGACTTGCTGAATATGCCCAGCTACATATATACATAGTTGGTAAGGTTATAAAAGACACAAGTTCATCAAGTCCAACCTGTGTGTGTGCTTTTATGTTAATATTACATTGTATATCCCTGTATGTTGTGTTCGTTAAGGTGCCCATTTAATAGTTATTTTTTAATTATTGATGCTGAAACCACTGCTTGTGGAAGAGAATTCCACATCCTTACCACTCTAACAGTAAAGAACTCTCTACGCAGTTTAAGGTTAAACCGCTTCTCTTTCTAATTTTAGTGAATGGCCACGTGTATTTTTAAATTCCCTTGCGTGGAAAAGTATTATCCCCTACTGTGGGGTCACCAGTTACTGTATGTGTACATTGAAATCATATCCCTTCTCAAGTGTCTCTTCTTCAGAGAGAATAAGTTCAGGGCTTGCAGTCTTTCCCCATAGCTGAGATCCTCCAGTCCCTTTATTAGCTTTGCTGCCCTTCTGTGGACCCTCTCCAGTTCCAGCACATCCCTTCTGGGGACTGGTGCCCAGAACTGGCCGGCATACTCCAGGTGCGGCAGGAGTCTTGTAGAGTAGGAGAATTATCATTTTATCTCTGGAGTTGATCCCCTTTTTAATGCATGCCAATGTTCTGTTGGCGCAGCTTGGCATTGCATTCCATTGCTGAGCCTGTCATCTACTAGGACCCCCAGGTCCTTTTCTATCCTAGATTTCCCCAGAGGTTCTCCCCCAGCTAGTAAATTACATTCATATTTTTGATGCCCAAATGCATTATTTTACATTTTTCAACATTAAACCTTGTTCGCCATGTAGTTGCCCACCCCATTAATTTTTTTGGATCCATTTGCAAGGATTCCACATCCTGCTTAGAAGTTATTGCTCTGCTTAGCTTAGTATCATCCGCAAATACGGAGATTGAGCTGAGATCATTTATGAATAAATTAAATTGGATTGGTCCCAGGACAGAGCCCTGGGGGACCCCACTATACACATCAGACCATTCCGAGTACTCCCCATTTATCACCACCCTCTGAACTTGCACCCATAGCCAGTTTTCAATCCATGTACTCACCCTATGGTCCATGCCGCCAGACTTTAGTTTGTACAGTAAACGTTTATGGGGAACTGTATTGAATGCCTTCGCAAAATCCAGATACACCACGTCTACAGGCCTTCCTTTATCTAGATGGCAGCTCACCTTCTCATAGAAGGTTAATAGATTGGTTTGGCAAGAATGATTACTGCTAATAATACCGTTTTTATTACTTAAGTCTTTTGTATATAGTCCTTTATTATCCCCTTCAAACTATTGATGTTAGGCTAACTGGTCTAGTTCCTAGCGATGTATCTTGTCCCTTTTTTTAAATATTGGTGCAACATTGGCTTTTTTTCAACCAGCTGGTACCATTCCAGTCAGTAGACTGTTTGTAAAAATTGGGAACAATGGTCTGGCGATCACTTGATTGAGTTCATTAAGGACCCTTGGGTGTAAGCCATCTGGTCCCAGTGACTTATTAATGTTAAATCAAGCCTATTTCAAATGTTATCCTCCGTTAGCCAGGAGGGTGCTTTCTGTGCTGTGTCATGAGGATAAACATTGCAGTCTGGGTTACTGAATCCCCACCGTTTCCCTTGTGAAGACTGAGGAGAAGATTAAATTCAAAACCTCTCCCATCTCTCCATCTTTTGTAACCGGATTCCCTACATCATTCTTTATAGGGCCAATATGTTCTGACCTCCCTTTCTTACTATTCACGTAAAGAATTCCTTTTTTTTTCTCTTCTATCTTAGCCACCCTGATTACACTCTTACATTTCTTATTGCATTCTTTGTTAAGTTGGAATGCTAATGATGACCCCTTGTATTTTGAAAGCCTTCTCCATTGTTTTTATATGCATTTTTACTTTGGAGTTAAGCCACCAAGGACTTTTGTTAGATCTTTTAAATGTATTTCCCATTAGGATACACTGGCCAATACCTTTATTTAATGCTTTAAAAACACTCCAATTTTTCCTCTGTGTTCTTTGGTCCTAATATTTTGTCCCATTTAATATCTTCTAGCAAGGAGCATCGTTTAGGAAAGTTGGGCTTTTGAAATTCGTTGTCTTTGTATTACCCTTTTGTTTCCTATTTGTGTGATTTATGCTGAAACAAATTGTCCTGTGTTCGCTGTTTCTTAAATTGCCCCGTATTTCCACTTCCGCAATTGTCTCTATTGTTAGTAATCAGGTCTAGTAACTGTCAGATGTTTATACTGAAATATTAAAACAGTATTTATGGAATCATGCAAAAATCAATGATTTAGGAGATTTTTTAATTTTTCCACAAATAAAATTTATTCACGTTCGTTCATCTATGCTAGTTTGAAGACGAGTGAATAGAGCGATGTGCTAAAATATATATATTTATAAACTAAAAATTCAGTGTAAAATATCAACTATAATTGGTGAAAATACAAAAAGAATATACCTTCAATTATATGGGTAATGCAAATGATGAGAAATTTTACCACAATCTCTCGTTACAAACACTTCATGACCGCTTAGTAAATAGCTTTCCTTGGCTTCATAGACTAGGTGCTGAATTTAACACATGTGATTTCTTCTCAAAGCAAAGACCTTCAAGCTTAAACCTCTTTTACAGTATATTCTAAGACTTTGAAGTCCGTTTTGTTGAGATAGAACAAGATATGTATCTTTGTTAAAAGGGAGTAGAACTCATACTGCAGTTAGAATTCAGCTCACTCCAAAACTGACACTACCAACATTGATTTGTTTAGTTAAGCATAGGCTAGGCTTGAGACGTATCAGCTCGGTGTCTCAAAGGACTTCTCCAACACTCTCCTACATTCTTCCGTACTCTCTTTTCTCCTCTCCTCCAGAAATGGGTATGGAAATTCTTTTCACGTTGTAAGTGACGTCAAATACATGTCATCTCCTGGACAGACCTATAGGGAAATTATAGTGTCCCTAAACATAGTTTTAAGTAGGGACAGTATAGGATTAGAAATTGAGATTGTTAAATATTATTTTATATGTCAAATTCAATTTATGAATGACCCTTGACTTGGGCTTAACAGAAACTATTCAATATCTAGAGCTGTCAAACAGATATGTGTTTGGTAGACTTGGAGTCTAAAACAAGGATATATGGTTATAAGACAATTTTTGGATAAGGTTATTAACCTAACTTCTTACACACCTTGAAAGTTAAGTCATGGTATAAGAAACATCCTGATTATTCAAAATACAAGGCTTATTGCACTAGTATAGTTTCTATTCCTCTAAAACTTTTCATATCCTTACAAATATGATATATCCATTTATTTTAATAAAGACACTACTATATCCATGATTAATATTATATGAATATTAAAATAAAATTATATATACAGTATCTCACAAAAGTAAGTACACCCCTCAGATTTGTGTAACTATTTTATTATATCTTTTCATGTGACAACACTGAAGAAATGACACTTTGCTACAATGTAAAGTAGTGAGTGTACAGCTTGTATAACAGTGTATATTTTCTGTTCCCTCAAAATAACTCAACACACAGCCATTAATGTCTAAACCGCTTGCAACAAAAGGGAGTACACCCCTAAGTGAAAATGTTCAAGTTGGGCTCACTTAGCCATTTTCCCTGCCGGGTGTCATGTGACGCGTTAGTGTTACAAGGTCTCAGGTGTGAATGGGGAGCAGCTGTGTTCAATTTGGTGTTATCGCTCTCACTCTTACTGGTCACAGAAAGTTCAACATAGCACCTCATGGCAAAGAACTCTCTGAGGATCTGAAAAAAAGAATTGTTGCTCTACATAAAGCTAGCCAAGGCTATAAGAAGATTGCCATGACCCTGAAACTGCTCTGCAGCATGGTGGCCAAGACCATACAGCGGTTTAACTGGACAGGTTCCACTCAGAACAGGTCTTGTCGTGGTCAAGCAAAGAAGTTGAGTGCCCGTGCTCAGCGTCATATCCAGAGGTTGTCTTTGTGAAATAGACCTATAAGTGCTTCCAGCATTGCTGCAGAGGTTGAAGGGGTGGGGTTAGCCTGTCAGTGCTTAGACCATACGCTGCACACTGCATAAAATTGGTCTGCATGGCTGTCATCCCAGATGGAAGCCTCTTCTAAAGATGATGCACAAGAAAGCCTGCAGTTTGCTGAAGACAAGTAGACTAAGGACATGGATTACTGGAACCATGTCCTGTGTTCTGTTGAGACCAAGATAAACTTATTTGGTTCATATAGTGTCAAGCATTGGTGGCCGCAACCTAGTGAGGAGTACAAAGATAAGTGTATCTTGCCTACAGTCAAGCATGGTGTGTCATGGTCTGGGGCTGCATGAGTGCGGCTGACACTGGGGAGCTACAGTTGATTGAAGGAATCATGAATGCCAACATGTACTGTGACATACTGAAGCAGAGCATGATCCCCTCCCATTGAAGACTGGGCCTCAGGGCAGTATTCCAACATAACAACCCCAAACACCTCCAAGACGACCACTGCCTTGCTAAAGAAGCTGAGAGTAAAGATGATAGACTGGCTAAGCATGTCTCCAAACCTAAACCCTATTGAGCATCTGTGGGGCATCCTCAAATGGAAGGTGGAGGAGCGCAAGGTCTCTAACATCCACCAGCTCTGTGGTGTTGTCATGGCAGAGTGGAAGATGGCTCCAGTGGCAACATGTGAAGCTCTGGTGAAATCCATGCCCAAGAGAGTTAAGGAACTCCTGGAAAATAATGGTGGCCACCCAAAATATTGACACTTTGGGCCCAATTTGAATATTTTCACTTAGGGGTTCTCACTTTTGTTGCCAGCGGTTTAAACATTAATGGCTGTGTGTTGAGTTATTTTGAGGGGACAGCAAATTTACACTGTTATACAAGCTGTACACTCACTACTTTACATTGTAGCAACGTGTAATTTTTTCAGTGTTGTCACATGAAAAGATATAATAAAATAATTACAAAAATGTAAGCGGGGGTGTACTCACTTTTGTGAGATACTGTATATATAACAAAAAAAACGCACAAACAAAAATATGTGGCATTGCTCAATTAATTATGCCTATAATTACTCCAATGTATTTTACTAATATATAATGAGAAATTATGCCTAATTTTTATATTTGCAGTAATTAATATAGATCATTTTAAAAACACAATTTGTTAATGTCTTTCTATGTCCCTCTGTCAAGGACAGAGAAAAAAAAAAGTTTTCTATACAGTGTTATTTGAAACCTAACCTACATTATTATTTTCTAACGTGAACATTCCTTACACATTAGCCCATGGTTCTTTTCTTTTAAGTGTCTAGACGTTTCATTTATGATCGGGGGTAATGTGCATGGGGCCTTCAAGTCTCTTAAGAAAAACCTCTGTCCACCAGTATGAACTCAATTAAGAAACAACATATAGGAACACAAATGGCTTTTCTCGTGTTCACCAAAACATGGGTAAAATAATATGATTTTGGCCTTCAAAAATATTTTTTTTTTAGCCTCAATAGTTCTGACATAACACTTTGTTTCTTGTCAGTGCATTTACCATCTGACCCATGAAATTGTAATGCAAGACATTTAGGAAATGGTGAGCCTTAGACTAATGCGCGGCTCCTTATGCCCAGTCTATGTATGGAAAAATAAATTCCCCATTATAATGACACTTCTCATCCTTGCCGCCATTCCAAACTGTGATAGGAGATCCAGCCCCCCCCTCTGGTTAGGGGACCTATAGCATACTTCCTGTATTACTTCCACCCATGGTTTCCTCCCTTTTGAATCTCTGACCCTAAGGATTCCACCTCATCCCTTGCTCCATTGGTGATGTCGTTCATCATATTCACTTGTAAATCATTCTTGATATACAGGCATATCCCTCCCCCTTTTTAGCCTCCCTATCTCTCAGCTGTCGCTTTACATTTCTTTATTGCGATTTTTATTTTACTAGATTCTCCCAAAAAAGCCTAACATTCTACAACACTGTGTAGTGTGTGCTAAGTGAACCAGAAGCTCCACTGGTACACCTCTTATGGTTATTATATGTCCGCTGTTTTATATGTATACAATGGGTTATTATCTCACTGTTTTTCTCCTCTAGATATGAAGCAGGGTCTACTTTCTGTTGGAATTTGCTGTAGAGAAACAAAGTACAATGTCGTCGTTGACAAAGGTATTACCTCAATATCCAATCTCATTGACCATTTGGTATCTTGGAATTGATGCATAGATATGAGTAGA
This sequence comes from Lithobates pipiens, assembly GCF_037356315.1. Lineage (NCBI taxonomy): Eukaryota > Metazoa > Chordata > Amphibia > Anura > Ranidae > Lithobates > Lithobates pipiens. The sequence goes on from NW_027507718.1 coordinate 193,060,505, forward strand.
ATATTTGATTACAATGTTTCGTTTCTTACAGTAAAGTGAGGCTGTCAAAGAAGTTATTAAAGAAGTATAGCATTATAAAAATTAACATGCATACCTCACCTCCATGCTATAGCATCTGTGTGATGCTACAGCTGTCACTCTAAGACCCCATTCACACCTGAGCGTTTTGTAGCTTGACGCCTGAAGCTACAAAATGCAGGAGGGGAAAAAATCCATTATTCTCAATGGAGATTGTTCACAGCTCCACTCCAAGTCGCCTGAAGCCCTACGCCTGAAGCTCAAACAAGTTCCAGACCCTTTTTTGTCGCGTGAATCGGGCTGATTTGGGCGTTTTTCTTCTTTTAACATTGGTGACCTTTTGCCCTGCACAAATTTGCGGCAAATCGCGGTAAAAACCGCCGCAAAAAACGCTTGAAAACACTACGCTCAGGTGTGAATGCAGCCTTAGACCGAGAACTGAGCAATCACATGGCTGCTAGTCACTCAACTCTTGGCCTGCTTTAAGTGAAGAGCAGTGATTGTGAGAGGCGACTCTGGCATGTCAATTGACTCTGGATCACAAAAGAACAAATAAAACTTACTCCTGTAACCTACAAGAGAAGTACAGCAAAAAAATAAAAAATCTGTCTGTTTTAAGAGCAACCATGGAGATTAGTTTAAGAGTGTGATTTTATTCAACAGCTGAGAAAAACTTGTAGGTTTGCAACTACCATTTTGACTACCTCCTAACAGTGACTAAATTGTGCTACACCAATTTAAACTACCACCGGCCAGGTCCAAGATATACAGTGCCTTGCAAAAGTGTTCACCCCCTTGGCTATTTACCTATTTTGTTACATTACAACCTTAAGTTCAATGTTTTTTTAATCTGAATTATATGTGATGGATCAGAACACAATAGTCTAAGTTGGTGACGCAAAATTGGAAAAATATATACATAAAATGATTTTTCAGAAATAAAAAAAAACTGATAATTGGCATGTGCGTATGTATGAAGCCCATAAAAAGCTCTGGTGCAACCAATTACCTTCAAATGTCACATAATTGGTGAAATGATGTCCACCTGTGTGCAATTTACATGTCACATGATCTGTCATTACATATACACACCTTTTTGAAAGGCCCCAGAGAGGCTGCAGCACCTAAGCAAGAGGCACCACTAACCAAACACTGCCATGAAGACCAAGGAACTCTCCAAACAATGTTGGCACAATGTTGTTAAGTACAAGTCAGGTTATAAAAAAAATATCCAAATATTGGATGATCCCTAGGAGCACCATCAAATCTATCATAAGCAAATGGAAAGAACATGGTACAACAGAAAACCTGCCAAGAGACGGCCGCACACCAAAACTCATGGACCGGGCAAGGAGGGTACTAATCAGAGAGGCAGCACAGAGACCTAAGGTAACCCTGGAGGAGCTGCAGAGTTCCACAACAAAGACTGGAATATCTGTACATAGGACGACAATAAGCCGTACGCTCCATAGAGTTGGGCTTTATGGCAGAATGGCCAGAAGAAAGCCATTACTTTCAGCAAAAAACAAAATGCCATATTTTGAGTTTGCAAAAAGGCATGTGGGAGACTTCCAAAATTTATGGAGAAAGGTGCTATGGTCTGATGAGACTAAAATTTAACTTTTTGGCCATCAAAGAAAATGCTATGTCTGGTGCAAACCCAACACATCACATCACCCGAAGAACACCAACCACCACACTGAAACATGGTGGTGGCAGCATCATGCTGTGGGGATGTTTTTCAACAGTTGGGACTGGGAAACTGGTCAGAGTTGAGGGAAAGATGGATGGTGCTAAATACAGGGATATTCTTGAGCAAAACCTGTACCATTCTGTGTGTGATTTGAGGCTAGGATGGAGGTTCACCTTCCAGCAGGACAATGAGGCCAAACACACTGATAAAGCAACACTTGAATGGTTTAAGGGGAAACATGTACATGTATTGGAATGGCCTAGTCAAAGCCCACCTCAGTCAAATAGAAAATCTGTGAACATAAAGATTGTTGTTCACAAGTGCAAACCATCCAGCTTGAAGAAGCTGGGGCAGTTTTGCAAGGAGTAATGTGCAAAAATCCCAGTGGTAAGATGTGGTAAGCTCATAGAGACTTATTTAAATCGACTTGGAGCTGTGATAGCCGCAAAAGGTGACTTGACTTTAGGGGGGTGAATAGATATGCACATTGACTTTTTCTGTTATTTTGTCCTATTTGTTTGCTTCACAATAAAACAAAAAATCTGCAATGTTGTGGGCATGTTCTGTAAATTAAATGATGCAAATCCGCAAACAATCCATGTTAATTCCAGGTTGTGAGGCAACAAAACACAAAAAATGCCAAGGGTTGAATACTTTTGCAAGGCACTGTATATTTAATTGATAGAAATCATTGTTGCAAACTAATACATTTAGTACATACTTATGAAAGAATATTGCATACATTTCTAGCGTTATGTTCTAGATAGGCTTGTAAACTGATTCAATCTTCATGTGAAGATTACTTTGCCAAATGTTCAGGCCTGTTTTGACCTTGTTTCTCATCTGTTACCATGCTTGTTTTTTGCAGAGTGTTCAGTGACAAAATTTTTAAATCGGATGCTGGGCCTAGAAGTTCACAAACAAAACAGCCTGTTTCAGTTTTTTACTGACACCTTTGACTTTCTCATTGAAAAGGACAAGAAGGATGGCAAATATGACATGGGTATCCTAGGTAAGACGCTCTCATGCAAAGAGTCAGGGCAAGCTTTGACTAATTATTATAAAAGGGACCTTTTGTCTAAGATTCCTAGGCAAGTATATTGTACTCATCTCTGAACCTGTTTGTACAGTAGAGTTGTAAATGGTTTGAATAATCTTAATTTCCAATTTCCCAGATTTAGCACCTGGAGTTGATGAAATATATCAAGAGAGTAAAGAGACTTTCCTGACCCCTGGGCATCCACAGGATGGACAAGTTGTGTTTTACAAAGTAAGTTTTCTAGATAAATCATTGATACTTGTCTGCTATTACTTAATTTACCTTTCTCCAATGTATTCCTTGAGCACTGAGTAAAATATATTTATTTCTAGACATTAGGAAATCACTGTGTATCTCACTAAACGCTTTCTGTTACAGATCAGCGTGGACCGAGGTTTGAACTGGGAAAAAGCACTGGAAAAAAAATTGCAGCTTCACGAACCAGAGGAAGGCTTCTATTTGTCCTACAAGGTGTGCAATATAGCAATGCTAGCTTATATCTGGGGGTGTTTTTGTTTTTTGTTTTTCTCATTTATTATTTTCCTATTCAGGTTCGTGGTGAAATGTACTCGGCAGTTCTGGCTGAGCATAGGCATGGGAAGTCCTATAACCTGTATAAACCAAACATAGGGAAACAGAGCCATCCAGAAACCTTGGATAGTCTGCGGAATAAATACTACAAGGTTGGTTTCAGAGGTTAATCATGGCTAACCATTACCTGTTTCTGTAAATCAGTTTGTCAGCATTAGGTTTTTTTACAGTTTGTGTTGGACTTGCATGGTATAAAGTTTAACTAAAGGCAAAACTAGGACCTATAACTGTATAAAAAAAAACTTTTCTTTAGCTTCAGAATGTGCTATTTATATATGTTATTTCCAAGAAATGCCACTTCTATAGAACTGATAAATAATGAACTCATAACAGTGGATCCTGCATGTCATTGTCCAACAAATTTTACAACTGCACATAGATGGCAGAAATTAGTGTATATGTTAAAGATGTCCTGATGATCCATTTAATTAGACAGAAACAAGAAAGACTGAGTAACAGATTGTAGAATGTATTACATATCATGTACTTGTTTCAGGTTTCTCCAGAAGAGGCTCAGCGTCATTGGGAAAGTCAGTATATATTTTCTTTGAGCAACTGCAGTCACACAGTGTGGTAAGACATCCCCAATCTTTTTATCTATTTAGCTCATGTAATCTTATATCAAATTGTAAAACCTGTTTTAAAGCTATTGTGTCATTAAATTGAAATTTTAAACAAAATAATTCATACTTGGCTCTTCCCATTGCTTGTGCTGCCAAATGCCACTAGATTGGAGATAAATCATCCCTCAAATATAACTTTAAAATCGGACATATCCAGGGGTGTCCATCTCCATGTCCAGCTGCATTCAGAGATTGCACACTCCTGCTCCTGCTCACTGACCTCTGCATCACTAAAGGAGACAGTAGTGATGTAAGGTTTTGGGTGGGGCCAGAAGACTGACACTTTGTGAAGCATTGGTTTTTGAAGAAGACTTTGGCGATATAAAAGTGGTTCTAAAGGCTGAAGGTTTTTTTTTTTTACCCAAAAGTGGTTGTAAAACCTCTCATATACTAAGTGAAGTGACTAGCTTCAGGTAATACACAGAGATTAAACAAATCCTCCAACAAAAGTTCTTTCTTTATAGTACATCACGGGACACAGCGCAGCCATAATAACTAACTGGGTTATATGCCACCTACTGGTGAATGGACACTGGTAAATCAATCAAACAAGAAGTCCTCCCCTATATATCCCCTCCTATACAAGAAGTACCTCAGTTTTTTTGCCAGTATCTGTTAGGTGGATGGTCACTGATGTGACGTGCTCTTGGAGCATACTTGGAGATCTGAACGGTTCTATTAAGAATCATGGACTTCAATCGGATCCATTCGAAAAAACTATCAGCCAAAATGGATGGTACTCGAGCCTCATTGGAAGGAGAGAAGATGCCTCAAGGTTTTGCCTGTAATATAGCCTTATGGGGCTGGACGGTAATGGAACCTTGTGCAGTGTTTGTTTTGACCAAGGTGCTTTCCAGCAGGCTGCTATACAGGTCCAGGAGAGTAGACTCCAGATTAAGGGGGACCCCAGTCTCTGAAGGTATTTTATGACAAAGCTCGCCGTGATGGGTGAAGATTGGACTCCTGTTCAGAGTCCTGCAGCAGGAATGGCAAGTCTGCATTTTTTTCTTTTTTAAAAAGATATCTGACTGTCTGTGTTCCCCGGGGGCAGTGTGCTGTTTAATCATGCTGTGTACTTTTTAGTCGTGTGGGCTGTTATTTCTCCTCCAGCCACTAGAGGGCACAGGCTGTACAACTGTAAGTCAATACACCCCTGAATGGATAGCGGTTCACTTTAAAGTGTTGTTGACTACTCAGAAGGCAGGTGCAGCGTAGTATACATGCTTGCAAACTTGTTGCTTAAATGCATGTTTAAATATACACGTTTGAAAAAACATGAGCATGTGTGGCACCTGGCCCGCCCACCACTCGAGCCCCCAACGAGGCGGGTGGTGCCCCCCTCCGCCATGGAAAGCAATTCCCCCCCCCCCCCCCCCCCCGCGCGCAGAGGCTGGACCGAAGACAGGCATGGGGCCAACTGCAGTAAAGCAGGTGCATGCTTGCATAAATATATATGGTTATGCATCTTGGCATAAATATACATGGTTGCACAAAGATAAATGTTTATTTATGTTTTCATAGAAATGTGTTGCGTAATATATAGGTTGCATAAATGCATGCTTGCTTATTGTGTAAATGCATGTTTCCTACGTGCATATGTGCTTGTTTGCCTGGGATTATGTACTTGTTTGCCTGGGAGTACATACATAAGTGCTTATTTGCCTTGAGCTGCATACATAAATGCATGAATGGCAAGAATACTTGTATACCTGCATGTTTGCTTACTTAGGTACCTACATAACTGCCTCTGCAGCCATATATATCAACCACCAGGAGTCATGCAGCTCAGGAAGGTGAACCACATTCTGTCTGAGACAGTACAAGTGTTGTCTCTGTCACAACAAATTTTCATCTCAATTACACTGTTCTTTGCGCAGTTAATGATAGGTAATGATACCATTATCACTAGTACATATTCCAGGTATAGAATGTTGACAAGGGGAACTCTGCAGGTGGATCTACTAGATTCCAAGTTCTACAAGAAGTGGGAACAGGTTGTCTGGGACAAAGGTCCCACCAACAATAGGGGCAGAAGCTCTGGTAACACCTTAGGGTTGTGATGCTTTACCTCTGTTTCGACTTCTTCCACATCTTTTGTGAAGAATCCAGGAGGTGGTATAACTGATAATAGTGTTAGCTGCATTAGCCCAGGAGGGCTTGGTACGCTGACTTAGTGAGGCTTGCGGGTGTTGCTCCTTGAACACTCCTAGGCCAGCGGGACCTAATGATCTTGAGTCCTGTATCTCCACGTTGTTGAGCTCCTGGAAGCTGGTTTCAGGGAACCTTGATTACAGAACTTGGAAATATTTTTTTTCCCTAGGTGAAGCCAGGAAGTGGCACCCACAGAAATATGAGTGGGACATTTTATTTTCTTTCTCAAATCAGTAGGGGAAAGGAGATTGGCCTTAAGTATCATTAAGGGTTCTAGTTCATCCTTATCCATTTTTTCCAGAGACCATTGTTTCTCACTCCTTGATTCATACTTCATGCAGCTTTTAGCATAGGTAGTCCCACATGTCAGGCCACTCTTGTGTCCGTTGGACTGGGATTCGCTCTTGGCTGTATTTGCAGAGGCCATTGTTTGAACCAATTGGGAGACTGTTAGTCCCTCATCTCGGAAGATGGCTTCTTTGGTTGCTATCACTTCACTAAGTGGAGTGTCAGAGCTGACGGCTCTTTCATGCAAGGAGCCGTTCTTGGTCTCACATCATAAGGTGATGTTGCGTCCTAATCCATCTCTTTTGCCTAGAGTGGTTTCTAGTATTTCACTTGAATCAGGACATTGCCTATTTATTTTTCTCCTAATCCACAGTCAGCAGAAGAAAGATCGCTACCTACTCTAGAAGTAGTTCAGACACTCAGGGTCTACTTGAGTTGTCGACACAGGTAAGGAATTCTGATTTGTGCAGCCAGACAAACCCAGGAAGGGCAGGCGGTATCCAGGTCAAATGTTAAGCAGTGGATCTGCCAGTTTACCAAAGATGCCTGAAAAGAGATTCATTACCAGATGTGTGGGAGTATCTTGGACCATCTGCCATCATGTGTCAGTAGTCCAGGGGTGCAAGACTGCGGTTTGGTATTTTTAGTTTATTCATCCACTGGGTTTTTACCAGGTGGACATCAAGAAAATGTAGGAGACTGCCTTGGCCTCAGCATATTATAAACAGTAATAGTAGGAGTCTGAAGATCAGAGGCGGAAGTCTGACGTTGTTTGTATTGCCAGAAGGTCCCAATAAGGGACAGGCAGCATCTAAGGCCCTACCTTTTACAGTAAGGGCACACTCTACCAGAAGAGTGAGTACTTCATGGGCAGTTCATCATCAAGCATCGATGGCTCAGATTTACAAAGCTGCTACTTAGTCTTTGGTGCATACATTCACTAGGTTTTATCAAGTCAATGTTGGGACTCAGGAGGATGTTGCATTTGGACGCAGTGTACTGCAGGCAGCAATATAGATCCTGTTGTTCTGATAATGTTTCTTTGGTCATAATGGGTTCCCTCCCCTCAAAAGCATTGCTTGGGGACATCCCAGTTATTATGGGCTCGGCTCTGTGTCCCGTGATGTACGTTAAAGAAATTGGGATTTTTTTTACAGCTTACCTGTAAAATCCTTTTCTTGGAGTACATCACGGGACACAGAGATCCCTCCCCTCCCTCTCTGGGAAGTTTATTGCTTACTACAAAACTGAGGTACTTCCTGTATAGAACTGGTTATATTGGGGAGGGCGTCTTGTTTGATTTACCAGTGTTCATTCACCAGTAGGTGGCGTATAACCCAGTTATTATGGCTGCTCTGTTTCCCGTGATGTACTCCAAGAAAAGGATTTTACAGGTAAGCTGAAGAAAAAAATCCTAATATTTGTTTATCTGCATTCTTCTCTTCCCTATATCCCTTCAAAAGTGCAGATTTGGGATAAATTCCTTCTCTATCTGTGAGGAGTGCGAGGAGGGGTTAGAGAGCTGTAGTTACAGTGCAAGTAAGGATACAGAGCTGTGTTCTGAATAAACAAGTGGTGTGCTGTGCTCCCTACCCCATCACATTATCTCATGTGTCGGGAAAACTTCTTAGAAGTGACTCGTGCTGACAAAAGATAAACGAAGCACAGAGAGAAACAACACTTGGAGCTTTGGAGATGGACAAGTAAATATTACAGATATACATATATATTGTGAATGAGGCTCTTTATCTTCTGGTCCATTTTCTAGATGGTTAAGCTGCCCATTCCTCTTGGCAAAAACCCAAGTTCCTGTAAATTTTTGGGCTGTCTTGCATGAACTGCACATTTGAGATCGCCCCAGAGTGGCTCAATGATATTGAGGTCAGGAGAATGTTTTGCATCATTGTCCTGTTGGAATGTCCAAATATGTCCCATGCGCAGCTTCCTGGCTGATGAATGCAAATGTTTCTCCAGTATTTTTTGATAACATACTGTGCTCATCTTGCCATCAATTTTGACCAAGAAGAAGGCAGCAACTACTAAGAAGAAAACTTAAAAGGATTGGAGGTCTGTGCTGGAAAGGAATTGGGTGGAGGGAAGGGGGGGGGGGGGGGAGAAGTGAAGTTCAGCATAAAGACATGGGGAGCAGAGTGGACAAGGGGATATCCCCTCCACAAGGGTGGGTAGCGGCTAAGTCTGGTGCCTATAGACAGAGCTCCACCTTAGGGGGAGAACCGCAGGCAAGAAGGAGTAGGAGGGCCTTGGATCCTTAGGTTATGGGGAGACCGATATCCCCCAAAAGAGGGAGGGTGGGGGAAGCCTGTCAAAACCTGAGCTTTCTTTGGATGGGATGAAACTTTACAGTTCACTGAGTCAGAACAAGAAGATGGTGGGGAGGGGGGGGCCTGTTTGTATTAAGCAAAAAAGACATTAACTTTTTTGGCATATAATGTGGGAGGGCTTAACACGCCTACAAAAAGATTCAGTATACTTGGAGAAATAAAAGCAGAAGTAGTCTTCTTGCAGAAGACACATTTCTTACACGAAATAAACACTAAAATAATATCAAATGATTTCCCGATATAGTACTACAGTGACTATAACTAATGGAGCAATGGGGGTTGCAATAGGATTCGCCAGAGGGGTCAGGTTTTCTCTGGAGGAGAGACTGGCAGACCCAGAAGGGCGCTTTCTGTTCCTGAAGGGAAAAACTAGGGAGGAAGAATACATCTTGGTGAATATATATTACCCAAATACTAAAAAGGAATTATAGCAAGATTAATGGAGTTTAAGAAAGGTGGTCTGATTATGGCCTGAGACTTCAATTTCTGTATGGAACCTAGGATAGACAGTACGTCCCATGTGCAGTGGACTGGAAACGGTCAGTGGAAAAAGCTAAAAAAGAAGCTACACCAAAACCAACTGATGGATGTATGGAGAACACAGCACGTTAAAATAAGAGACTACTCATTTTCCTCCTCTGTACATGAGATGTGCTTAAGAATTATTAATTATTAACACAGGCTATTAGAACTAATGAGTAGTATGAACATAGGAATAACAACCTTTTCAGATCATGCCCCTGTGATAGATAGAAAGATAGAGGGGGTTCAAAATAAGACTAACATATGGAGATTAAATGAAGTATTTTACAATAAACGACACTGAAGAAATATCAGAAGCTACTCTTTGGGAGGCCCACAAGGCTTACATAAGAGGCATCCTGATAGCGTTAGGAGCAGAAAGAAAAAAGGAGAGAGCAAGGAACAGGGAAGTACTATTCAAAGAAATTCAAGACTTAGAACAACAACATAAAAGAAAGGGACAACTTGAAATATTGCAGGTGATCATTTTAAAAAGAGAAGCACTAAAAGATCTTATAGAACAGGATGCCCGAATGATCTATAACAGAATAAAGAAAGAGAGGTACCAATGGGGCAACAAGACGGGGCCAAAATATTAAAGAAAAAAATCAGTTAACTATATGGCGAAAATGCAAACGAGCATGGGGGAGATGGTGTACACAACAGCAGAGATAGCAAGGTTATTCCAGAAATACTATGGAAAACTGTATTCGATTAACAAAAAAGAGACTCCAGAAAGGGAAAAGGAAAGGTCAGAAAAAACAAAACATATCTACAAGAAATGGGCCTAAATAAGATTTTGGTAAGGAAACAGAAAGCATTAGAGGAACCAATAACAGAAGAAGTCACTAGGACCCTGAAAGACTTACCCGTAAGTAAAAGCCCAGGACCAGACGGTCACGGCACTCCATTATAAAAAATTTGAGGACATCCTGATCCTCAAAATGTGATCCTACATGAATGGGATAGGAACAAACTGGGGACTGAGGAGGGAGGCCCTGAGGCCGCAGTTACCATTATCCCAAAGGTAGGGAAAGACCCCTCAACATGTTCTTGCTATAGACCAGGGATATGCAATTAGTGGACCTCCAGCTTTTGCAGAACTACAACACCCATGAGGCATAGCAAGACTCTGACAGCCACAAGCATGACACCCAGAGGCATGATGGGACTTGTAGTTCTGCAACAGCTGGAGGTTCGCTAATTGCAGATCCCTGCTATAGACCTATCTCACTGTTGAATGCCGATACGAAAATATTCGCCAAAATTCTAGCAAATGGGATGAAACCGGTAATGAGAGATTTAATACATGCAGACCATGTGGGATTCACCCCAGGAAGAGAAACCAGAGACAACGGTATCAGAACGCTTCTAGTAGTGCAGCAAATGAAAGAATGTACATCCCCAGGACTCTCAATAGATGCTGAAAAAGCATTTGATAGACTGGGGATTTATGCAGAACACATTAGAGTTAATGGGACTGGGCTCATTGATGGCCCAACGGGTTAAAGCATTATATAATTGGCCTACAGCGAGGGTAAAGGTAAACGGACAGTCTCCGAAACCTTAGAGATGTACAACTGGACGAGACAGGGGTGCCCACCTGTCCCCCATGCTGTTTGTACTGGCACTGGAACCGCTCTTGGCTGGGATTAGACAGAACCCAGATATTAAGGGGAAAGGGGAAGAGGAACACATGGGACAACCCAGCTGTGTGAAGTTGGCACCCCAAATATACCATTAGTTTATGCCACGTTTGTGCTGATTTGTGGTGCAAAAATTTGCGGAGGGGGCGGGTACAGCTTGCTCTGGCTCTAGTGAGGCAGAGCCAGCTGTCCATCAGGTGGCAGGGTGGATCTCAACAGTATTGTCAGGATCTGTCCCGGCTGCATCGCTGCTCTTTGCTGTCAGGATATAGTGGGCAATAGCCTGCCACATGCATGCAAGTTTTTTTGTCACAGGAGAACATACTATATTTCATCTTGTGAACAAAAAAAAAAACTAAGGCCGAAAAAGGTTGGGCCATAGTTCTCTTTTAAACCAGGTGTTAACCAAGCAAAACAGCACTCCAGCAAATTCTCTTATATAAGTCCCTTCTTTTTTTAATTGCTTTTTTTGAAAAACATCTATGTCAGTAAACAGTCTTTTCCTGACAGAATACATGGCAGACTATGTGTGGGTTAACCCCCGCCTCCTCTCCAGTGCTATAGGACCCCACTTTCATAAATTTGAGCTCACCACTAGAGACTGCGTTCCGTAATTGGCCAACTCGTGACCAAAGGGTGGGAACTCCGTCTGCCATGGAGTCCATCATGAAAGTAAAATTACGATAAGTATTTGATGATAAATTTTGCATTTTTCTGACAGACTTCATGACAGACTATGTGTGGGAAATAACTAGCCAAACCACACGGGTGGGTATGCTGATAAAAAGAAGTTTAATTTGACAAACTTGGTCCAAATTCTCTCATATACTTAATTTGTGATTGCCCTTCTCAAGCCCTTGAGTGTGAAAATTACTCCTGAAGTACACCCGAGAGACTCCAGCCTTTCCCTCTCAAGAACCAGACCATCAGTCTCAGTAATGACAGACAAGGGTGCAGGACTGCCCCTCTGAGAAAGAAGGTCCAGCCTGAGAGGAAGAGGTATCTGATCCCAGAAGCTGAGCTGGGTCAGGAGGGGAAACCATGGCCTGTTTGGCCAGTAAGGTGCTATCATCACCACCTCGACCGCCTCCACTTGAAGCCTCCGTAAGAATCTGAGGATGATCGGGAACGGGGAAAAGGCACACTCCCTGTTGGAACTTCCACTGATCTGCCAGGGCATCTATTCCGAAGGCCCTGCTGCCACGGCCCAGAGTGTATAACTTCTTGATTTTGAAGTTGCAGGGGGATGCAAATAAATCTACTTTGGGATTGACTCCCAAGGACAGAATCCACTTGAACGTCTGCGCATGCAGTGACCAATCGTTTGGTAAAAAAATCGAAATAACCATACATGGATTGGTTTGCGCAAAAGTTATAGCATCTACAAAATAGGGGATAGATTTATAGCATTTTTATGATTTTTTTTTTTTTTTTTACTAGTAATGGTGGCAATCTGTGATTGTTATCGTGACTGTGGCATTATGGCAAACGCATTGGACAATTTTGACACATTTTTGGGACCATTGGCATTAATACAGCACTCAATGCTATAAAAAATGCATTGATTACTGTAAAAATGTCACTGGCAGTGAAGGGGTTAACACTAGGGAGCAATCTAGGGGTTAACTGTATTCTCTGGGAGGTGGTTCTAACTGAAGGGGGAGGGACTGACTAGTGGAAGTGATGTATTGTGGTTCCTAGCTAATAGGAACACACAATCTGTCACTCCTGTCAGAACAGGGAAGTGTCCCTGTTCTGTGTCTCCTGCTCATGATCACTCGTGGTCGGCGGTCATCATGTCCGTCGGCCATGAGCGCCTGTTCAGCGGGCACGCGCCTGCTATCCCGACCCCGCAAGCCGATGTATAGCTACGGCGGCTCATGCAGGGGAGCCAACCTGCCGCAGTATAACTGCGGCGGTTGGTCGGGGAGAGGTTAAAAATTAATATAAAGATTCAGGAGCAGATATACCAAGACAAGTTCCTGTTTATTTGGAGAAAATCGGATTTGAAATATTTAGGAGTAAAAATAACACCAACTACAGAGGCACTATATCAAATGAACTTTATCCCGCTTTTGAACAAAATAAAAATGGATTTAAATAAAATTACAAGATATCTCTCCTGGACCAGCAGAATAAATATTTTTAAAATAGTGATTCTTCCAAAGATCATGTATAAGATGCAGATGTTACCGATCCCTCCTACCACAAGTTTATTTCAAAACACTAAAACGCTACTTTTAAGATTTATTTGGCAAAAAAAGAAGCCTTGTATAAGCCTTATAGTATTAACTAAGGAGAAGGGGGACTGGGAGTGCCAGACCTTAACCGCTTAACAACCGGCCCATAGCCGAATGACAGCTACAGGGCGGCTGTTTAACTCTGGGAGGACGTCATATGACATCCTCCCAGAATTCCGCTCTCGCGCGCCCCCTGGGGCGCGCACTCGAGAGCATCCGTGACCGCCGGGTCCTGTGGATCACGGTAAACTGCCGCTCATCGCGGCCGTTTACCACGTGATCACTCCGTCAAATGACGGAGTGATCACTTGTAAACAAACCGGCGTCATTTTATGACGCCGGTTCCTCCCTCCCCCTCTCTGTACCGATTGGTACAGCGGAGGGGGAAGAGATCGGTGTCAGCAGCGATGTGGGCTGCATCTGCAGTGCCCACATCGCTGCTCACCGAAAATTAACCCCTCAATTCCCTGCCAATACTCTGCAATGCCAGCTAATACTCTGCAATACCCTGCCATTACTCTGCAACACCCGCCAATGCCCTGCAACACCCGCCAATGCCCTGCAACACCCGCCAATGCCCTGCAACACCCGCCAATGCCCTGCAACGCTCTGCAATGCTCTGCAATGCTCTGCAACGCTCTGCAATGCTCTGCAACACCCGCCAATACCCTGCAATGCTCTGCAACACCCGCCAATACCCTGCAACACTCTGCAATGCTCTGCAACAACCGCCAATACCTTGCAATGCTCTGAAACGCAATACTCTGCAACGCCATACTCTGAGATACCCAGCCATATTCGGTGATACCCTGCAATACCCAGCCATAGACACATCCCCCCCCCCCCCCGCCGCCCTCCGGTGCTTCTACCGACTCGCCAATACGATCAAAGCCAGAATCTTTTTTTTTTTTCTTTTTTTTTTTTCTTTCAGGCTTCCCAGCTTACAGGTGAGATGTGGGGTCTTATTGACCCCATATCTCACTGTAAAGAGGACCTGTCATGCCATATTCCTATTACAAGGGATGTTTACATTCCTTGTAATAGGAATAAAAGTGATCAAAAAATGTATTTTTGGGTAAAAAAATGTCAAACTAAAGTAAAATGAACAATAAAAAAAATAAATTTTTTTTAAAGCGCCCCTGTCCCCATGTGCTCGCATGCAGAAGCGAACGCATACGTAAGTCCCGCCCACATATGAAAACGCTGTTCATACCACACATGTGAGGTATCGCTGCGAACGTTAGAGCGAGAGCAATAATTCTAGCCCTAGACCTCCTCTGTAACTCAAAACATATAACCAGTAAAAAAAAATTAAATCGTCGCCTTTGGGGATTTTTAAGTAGCGACGTTTGGCGCCATTCCACGAGCATGTGCAATTTTGAAGAGTGACATGTTAGGTATCTATTTACTCAGCATAACTTCATCTTTCATTATGCAAAACTTTACTGTGTTTTTTTTTTTTTAAGCACAAAACTGTTTTTAAAAAAAAAAAAAAAAAAGCATTCAAAAAATTGCTGCGCAAATACCGTGCGAGATAAAAAGTTGCAACGACCTCGATTGTATTCTCCAGGGTGTTTGCTAAAAAACCCATATATAATGTTTTGGGATTCTATGTAATTTTCTAGCAAATAAATGATGATTTTTACATGTAGGAGAGGAATGTCAGAATTGTCCTGGGTGCTCCAGAACGCCTGATGGCGCTCCCTGCATGTTGGGCCTCTGTATGTGGCCACACTGTGTAAAAGTCTCACACATGTGGTATCGCCGTACTCGGGAGTAATAGCAGAATGTGTTTTGGGGTGTAATTTGTGGTATGCATATGCTGTGTGTGAGAAATAAACTGATAATATGACAATTTTGTGAAAAAAAAAAAAAGTTAAAAAAATCTTGATTTTGCAAAGAATTGTGGGAAAAAATGACAACTTCAAAAAACTCATCATGCCTCTTACTAAATACCTTGGAATGTCTTCTTTCCAAAAAGGGGTCATTTGGGGGGTATTTGTACTTTTCTGGCATGTTAGGGTCTCAAGAATTGAAATAGGCCGTCAGTCCTTCAGGTGTGATCAATTTTCAGATATTGGCACCATAGCTTGTGGACTCTATAACTTTCACAAAGACCAAATAATATCCACCAATTTGTACTTATTTTTACCAAAGATATGTAGTAGTATACATTTTGGCCAAAATTTATGAAGAAAAAATTACTAATCTGCTAAATTTTATAACAGAAACAAAGAAAAATTCGTTTTTTTACAGAATTTTCTGTATTTTTTATTTTATAGCACAAAAAATAAAAAACCTAGCGGTGATTAAATACCACCAAAAGAAAGCTCCATTTGTGTGAAAAAAAGGACAAAAATTTCATATAGGTCCAGTGTTGCATGACTGAGTAATTGTCATTCAAAATGTGAGAGCACCGAAAGCTGAAAATTGGTCTGGTTATTAAGGGTGTTTAAGTGCCCAGTGGTCAAGTGGTTAAGAACTATTATAATGCTATTTTGCTGTCACGGGTGCTAGAATGGGTAAAAAACAATAAAGAAAAAGAATGAATTGAAATGGAAAACACGATTAGCAATGCAACACTAGGCAAAATAATATGAATACCTGCATACTTAAGAGAACTGAGCTCTAAGGCCTCATCTACACTGCTGCTGGTAAACAGATGTTCAGAGGCAGTTGAATACTTTTTTAAGCTGCCCCTGAACTCATCCAATGTTATCTTATGTGTACATGTACACAGGATTGTTTAATGTCGTTTTTAGGTAGTTGAGTTTAGAGGCCTTTTTTGGAAAGCAAAAAAATGAGTTCAGGTGCCAAGTTTAGAGGCTTGCGTTTAGCCACGTTTTGTCTACAGGCATTTTTAATTTTTGGCAATTTTGAAAAAATATATATATATATTTTTTGCAAACGCTGCATTTAAACATGGCTCAGCTGACATTTTAAACATGGGTTACTATCTGTCAAATTAAATCATTCAGGAGAGGTTGTAAAAACGTCCCATGTACATTAATACATTAAGCCTTATATACATGATATCACAGAAAACACTGGACATATGGGATACGACGCACAAAAGAGAAAAATGGGAATATCATTTGCTTTTGATTCCACTTAGAGATACAAATTACTTCCCACCAGGGAAAGGGAGACTGTTTACTAATTGGATAAAAAAAGAAAATGCACAATTAAAGGATATCATGGAGAAAGGTAAAATTTGCACATTACATAAATTAAAAAATATAAAAGATTTATTGGCAATAGATGAATGGGGGTACTCCCAGTTGAAACACTTTGTGGCTACCCTCCCACAACCAATTTGATCTGAAGAGAACAATGAGGCCCTTAGAGTGGCTATGCACAGCCACAGACATGAGGAAGGGGATCTCAAACATTTACAAAATATTACTGGGACTGAAGGGTTGGAAAATGCCGCCATTCATAGGTAAATGGAGGGACGACCTGAGACTGCCAGGGCAAGATCTAAACATTGGGAAAATACTGAAGCTGGCACACACCACGGCAAAAGACAGTAACACTATAGAAATGAACTAAAAGTGCCTGGCATGTTTGTACATAACACCTGACAAGGCACATAAATGCCAAAGGGAGGTATCGCAGTTCTGCTGGCGGGGGTGCAAGGCACTGGGAACCATGGCCTATATATGGTGGACATGTCCCAAAATCAAAATTTACTGGAGAGAGGTGTTACAGATAATAAAGGCAATAGCCAGCATAGAAATAACAGAGGATCCCTGGGAGTGCCTGTTTCACATGGTCAGTATGCCAATAAATCAGTATAAGCGAACCCTAGTCCCTCAGCTATTAAACTCAGCTAAAAGTCTAATCCCTCAACAGTGGCAGGAACCTGAAAGCCCCACGATAAAGAGCTGGTGCAATAAAATAAATTAAAAATATAATCTGGAATATCTAAGGTTTAGTGGGGAGGTCAGAATGGACGGTTTCAAATACAAATGGAGAGTCTGGTCCGAGTTTAAGTAGACAATTAGATATACTGAATTAATGGGAGTTTAGCAGGAGAAAGTTTTGGAGATACAGTATAGGAGTAGGAGGGGAGAAGGAGGTTAGTTTAGAACAGGTTTGAGAGGAAGGGAAGGGGGGGGGGTGGTATTTTTGTATCGTTGTGTATTATACTTAATATTATATATTATAAGTGTTGGCGAGAATGGTTTCTTGGATTTTGTAAAACGTGATATAATGAAAAGCAATAAAGAAATGGAAATAAATAAATCCCCTCCCACAAAGGAGTAGTGTGTGGTTCTGAATAGGTGGTTGTACACCCTAGTCACAAAGGGCACCTGATTCACAGTTGGTGCATAAATATTGCAGAAAGTTATTTCAGATTGTTGCCATCTGCCACTAAGTAAACGTACCTTGGTAGTCAGAGTAGGAGGATGTGGGTGTGAATGGGGATCCCTTTTTTATCAAGATGGCCACCCCTGATTACTTTTTAGTGTTAGAGGTTAAAAACCCCATGGCAAAAAACCTTAACGCAAACGCCAGAGTGCCTTTTTTGTTAAAATGTGTTTCTTGTACAAATATTACCTCCTCTCCAGAATCTCGGAAGCTCCACAGTGCCAACTGCCTTCTAAAATTAGACTTAAGACCGTTAACATTATGCAAGTAAACCTGTACCATGTTGAGAGCAGGGTGTGAGCAGGTGGTGGTGTGAGTACGTATGTTGGGGTGTTGTATACTTATCAAACCCAGAGGTCCAGGAAGACAAGACTTGAGCCCGGAGACGGTGACCATCGCACATGGAGAGATAACGGGAGTCCAGGGGAGAAGAACCGTAAGAGAGAAGAAAGGAGAAAAAACAAAAACATGTAAAGATAATTCACAATTCTCAGAACAGATAATGAAGATCCATGAATAGACCAATCGTTCAATGTTACCGCCATTGTCCAACAGGGGCGGGGGGGTTAAGTGATGATTAGGAAGGAACTAAATCACTAAACAAGTTAGGAGGGTAGTGTCAGATACCGAACTGCAACTGGTACCTATGATCTGGGACCTACTAAAGAAAGCTGTTAAAAGCTAAATATAAGCAAGGGGACAATACTAGTCACTTAAGGAACAACTTGCACATGTAATCAGAAAGCTGTGTGATGAGCGGCACTGTCATGGGGTCATCCGCATCTAGGCCAAGCGACAGGAGAGCTACCTCCCTGACAAGACATGGCCCAGATACCGGCGATCCCGCCAAAGGACAGGCCATCCAGGAGGGGCGAAGGCCATGCCCTGCGTGGAGGAGACCACAACCTTGGGAGGAAGGATAAATCAGTCATTGCAAAAATGAACTTCAACTTTGGATAGCCTTACAAAAACAAAGTGTTCCTCCAGGATTGGGCCTGTCATCTATAAAAATAAATTAAGGAGGGCATTCTTGGTCATGGCATTTCTCAGGCTGGCCGTTGTTTGGGATTCTTATGGGGGAAGTCAGGGGGTCGTCTCCTCCTCTTCACAGGAACCCTTTGCCAGCCGGTCAATGGGAGAGGGGGGGTGATATCCCAACCCCGTGGGGTCTGGGATAAGGATGTTGAGAGCCTCGCAGAAGAAACTAATGTTCTCAGGTACTCAAAGTGTTATCTTCCCAGCATGCGTAGCGCTCAGGCTGAAGGGGTATCCCCAATGGTAGGTGATGGTATTATCCTGCAGGGAGTGGTTGAAGTGGCCTAAGTTTCTGTAGAGTGATCCAGGATAGCTCAATAAAGAGTTTGATTGGGGTGCTGTACACAAGGATAGGTTTTATCAAGCGAATCCAGTTTGGATGTTTAGTCTTTAAAGCTCTGGGGGCGCTGTCCATTTCAGTGTGTGTGGATTCCCAGTAAGTTGTTGAAGATTGTTTGGAGGACCAATTGCAGATCCTCAGAGCCAGAAGACTCTTGGAGGCCCCAGATCCTGATATTGTTTATATTATACGGTTGCGATTGCCCAAGTATGTCACGCAGCATAAAGCGGTCATCTGTCTGTTGGGATTGGACTCTATGGACAGTGAGCTTAGTGGCTTGCAGGTCCTCATCTAGGTCCTGCACCTGAGTGGCCAGCTGATGGAAGTCCACTTGCAGAGTTTACTTGACCTCAGAAATCAGCAGCTTAAAGTCATCTGTGGTGGGTAGTGAGTGCAGTTGTTCCCGCCAGGAGACCAGTTCATCCACTGTAAGAATGGATTGTATTCTGGGGAGAGCCTGATGGGGGACTAGAGTGCGCGAGGTACACAGTTCGAACCATTCTCTCTGGTCCTCCAACTCTATTGGTGGTGCTGGACACAGAAGAGGGACAGGCGGGGGAGCATGGGAAGGCAGGAACTCCAGGCAGACTGCGGTTAAGCAAGTGGGCCTGGGTTTGCAGGTGCGAAGCGGTCTGTGGGGCTTTGGTGAGCCTGGGGCTGAAGATGGGGGTCTGGGTTGCAGGAGAGATAGGCCACAGCCACGGCAGGGATTGTGAGTGGCCCAATTGGGATGTGGAGGAAGAAGTCCCCAATACTGAAAGGCTAGTGAGGTGCCCCGAAGGCAGAGTGAATCAAGTTCAGGGCAATTAGAGCGTGAGGGGACAGGAGAGGGACTCGCCCACGGTGCTGTGGGAAGTGTCCCGACATCTTGCCAGCAAGGTGAAGGCTGTTTTTCCTCCACGTGTGATGCAGATGGGCCGTGCAGAGCTGGCAGGGTTGATATGTGTGGCGGGTCTGCTGCGGATTGACATACCGCTCGAGATAGTGTCTGTGGGACCCGCTGTAGCGGCCCACAACGTTCCCAGAGCCTCTGGGGGAGGAGGGGGATATGTCTGTGTGGCGCAATGTTGTCTGTCTCCTGCATGGTGGATCCTGGGAGTGAGGAGAAGTATGACTGGATTGGGGGACCTTGTGGATTAAGGTGTCCTGAGGTTCCCCCCTGTTTCTGTGATCTGCTGGCTTGATTTCTGCCCATTGGTGTGAAGTTGTGTCCCCGTTAGAAGCTTCACGGGAGCAGGTCCATGGAGAGCAGGGAAGGTCGCATGTCCATTGCGCTCAGCGTCTGGCCACACCCCCAGTTCTCGGCTTTCAAAGGAGCCATATATACAGTTCTCCAAAGCCACCACACGCAAATAAACACAAGCAGAGCATAGTTCTACTTAACACTTACCTACACAGAGGATCAGTATATCACATAAAGTCCCCACCTCCCCTTAAGCAAGCATATGTATCATTCACTTAACTCTCCTTCCTACAGCACCCATAAATGTACTTTAACCCCCTCTCTCCCATAAAATACACATTTTTGACTGTGTCTGTCTCCACACCTCTGCTACACATACAGCCCTCTACCACCATAAACCCTAGTGTCACCTTTGGTGTTATAAAGTTAAATAAAAATGTAATATACCCCACTTAGCCTTTCTTACAAATAAACATCTTTGACAACTCTGAATTCCTAAGCATGTGATGTCAGTCCCTTCTATTCCCCTTCTGATGGATTACCACAAACACAAACCTCCTCATCTCCATAACCCTGCACAAGCAGACAGTACAGGATGTAATTAGCTCCCAAAATTTCTGGCATTCATCAGGTATTTTTGCACTTATTACATGGAAAATCAGTTTTTATGGTTTATTAAATTGGGATTTACGTATACTTTACCAACATTTATCTATCTTTTCTAAACATGTGCACACTTAAAGTGGTGGTAAACTCTTACAGACCACTTTGTGCTACAGGTAAGACTATAATAACGCTTGCCTGTAGCTACCCGGGATATCACCCAAACCTTCATGGTTTAGGAGATATCCCCTGTTTTTGCATGTGCCAAACTAAAGCAATGGCACGTATGTGCCGTTGCTTCAGTGAGTGTGCTTTTACTGTGCGCATGCGCTGGAGTGATGTCATTGCGGCGCTGGCCAATCACAGCGCCGGAAGCCGCAATACCCGGAAGTAACCCCTGGCAGTGATGTCGGCCGCCGGAGCGGTGTACAGCACCGCAGCGAGAGCTTCGATCTCAGGTGAGTATTACATAATGAGCTAGTATGCTATGCATACTAGCTCATTATGCCTTTGTCTTGCAGGTGTTTTTTTTTTTTTTTAAAGTGGTTTTACAACCACTTTAAGGCTACTTTCACACTGGGGTGCTTTTCAGGCATTTTTGCGCTAAAAAATAGCACTTGAAAAGCACCTCTCAAGCTACCCAAGTGTGAAAGCCGGAGTGCTTTCACACTGGGGTGGTGCACTTGCAGGAAGAGAAAATAAATCCTGCAAGCAGCATCTTTGGGGCGTTGCAGGAGCGGTAAATTCACCGCTCCCAAAACGCCCCTGCCATTGAAATCAATGGTCAGCGCTGTTGAAGCACCTGGAAATCGCTATGGCAGCGGCGCTTTGCTGGCGCTTTTAACCCTTTGTTCATTAAAAGCACCCTGCTAGCGACCGAAAAACACAGCAAAAGCGACGTTAAAGCGCAGCTAAAACTAATGTATCGCCGATAAGTGTCCTTACTTCTGTCTAATAACAGTATCAGTTGGGTCCTTATCTTGCTCTTTCTTTAACTGGATCTTTAGAACTTTATTTCCATACCCTTTGCATTGCCCTAATTTTTTACTTTCCAAACTAAATTTCTTCTCTGTTTCATGCAGGAATGGAAACTGCAAGATGGTGCAACAAGGCAAAGAATGTATACAAGGGCTTCGTTTACGACATTATTACATGTTGTGTGGGTCTCTGCTACGTGTCTGGAGTCACATGGCATCGGTCATATCTGATATCACCAGCAGTAGCTACCTACAGATTGTACGTTTAAAAACCAAGGATAAGCATAAACAAGTTGGTGAGTAGTTGTCACTGGCATTAGTCATTGTTCCAGAGCAGATAACTGTTGAAATTTATCCTGTATTTGATATTGAGCAAGTGTTATTATGCTTTTTTTTCTTCATCCAGGCATTCAGATTCCAGAGCCTTGTGTATATAAAGTACGGGAGGAACTGAAACAAATGGATATGAATGTGAATAGAAAACATGAGGAATCTAAACAGGCTGCTGAGCGTCTCTCAATGCCCCCCATGCTGTCTGGACCCTCTGCTTTGGACCTTTCATTACCTTTTTTCCATCCACCCTCGCTTTCAGAACCTGATGTTTTAGACCTGACTTACAGCTCTCTGCCTTCCAATATGCAGGAACAGAGTGGATATCATTTCAGTGACAGTCTTGGGGGCATCCTCTCCCCCAGTGAAACCCTCCATAGCCAGCAGTTTAATGTCCGAGAAATCATAGAAGAAATGCTTCAAAAACTAAAAGCGCCAGATCCATCCGCAGCAGAGCGTCAGAGTGTCATTCAGTTTGGAGGAGAGCACAGCTTCTGGGGTACAGGCTGATGTGTGAGCCTTTCTTTCTGATAGACCAGCGAATATGCCCCACAGCACTGCTCTAACACTCCAGCACCATTTGTGGCCGAAGCCAAGATTGACGATTGCTTGGATTGTACCAACTGTGTTAATCAGACTGTTTAGAGCTATATCACAACAAGGAGAGGTGACCTGAATTTTCAGAAACCAAAACTAGCAGTGCACCATCTAGCATATGAGAGGACCAAGTGTCAGGGTTGCTAGTCTCTGATAGCCCCCACCTACAGTACTTACTAACACATCCATTGCGCAGCTGCACTGATTGGCTGACATATCAGGTGCTGTACCCTGCAGCCTATACGTTTTTTGTTTGGGACCCATCTGCAGAAAGCACACTGGGAACCCTGCACTGTTTGTTTCTGTTCTCAGTCCCTGGTCAACCTAGGATAGGTTTGGATTTCTGTTCGGTGTAAGTAGGTTCTTCTGTGTTCATGAGCTGACTCCTTACAGCGCTCAGCACTTTATCATCTTCTCTTCAGAGCTTTACACACTGCTGAAAGAGTTTTGAGCAATAGCATGTGTGAACAGTATAAAATCTATAAATATATATATATATTATATCTATATGGGGAAGGGATGGGACTACCAGATTTGTTTTAGTTCTTTTAACCCATGCTAATCTTTGCACTATTGCTGCCCCATAACAACCTCCCTTTGGGTAGAAGGGGCCTGGGTGTCTGCTCAGGGTATATTTATGTGTATATGTGTTCATATCCATAACGTTATATCTCAGGCTAGGTACTGTTTGCCGTGCAGAGGCAGACACATTGTTTGTTTTATGCCAAAGAAATTTCTCCTTTTTGAATATACATTTTGCCCATGTGAAAACCATAAATCCCATCTCCTCATGCAAGTACATTTTGCGCTTTTTGAAAAGAAACATTGAGTACTCAATCAGTAGGCTCTTTTGTCTATCATGAGCATAATATACAGGTAGACAGCTGCAGGGCTGCTAGTCATTAGCTGCAGTACCACTATTTAGACTAATACTAACTGACATTTGCATAAGAAAACCTATAGGAAGCAGCTGGTTTCATACAAAACAGCATCTTTGTTACCTCTGCTACACCTAGTAGACATTGCTTCCCTTTCTTTCTTTGTCTTCTAAATGCTGGGGAATCTCGCTGTTTGCTTTTAAGTGCAATGTATGTTATTTTTTCTTTGAGCCTTACACACCAATATTACATTGTTAGTTAAGATATTACGTTATGTATTGGTGGCAGATGTGCAAATCTTGAATGTTATGATAAACCTTTGGGTTACGGGACCGTTAATATGAACCTCTCACAGTGCCAGTCCATTCAGCAAATGGTCATCCTTTCATCCAGGCCATATCAGAATGCCGGCAATCAAAAGATCTCCAAGTTGGCTATTTACTTTGAGTTCTTTCTGTATCATTTGTTTTGCAACGTAAATTATTTAAAATACTGTACCCGGTGTTACACGTGCATGGTTACCACATTGGTATTTGTGACTGACTAAGGGTCATTTATGAAAGTTCAAAGAACTGTTTCTGTGCCTCTGCACTTTTTTGTGTAACAGTGAGTGTACACAGTCAAATGATCATGTTTGAGGTTGCCAAGTAGTTGTCCTCTTTAGACATATTGGATTGTTTTTGTTGCGTACTGTGTATATGTACACTAAAGGGGATGAAATCATTTAGGGCCCATTCCCATTGGGCTGTACTGGGCAGCCTTGCCTGACGCAAAGACCAGGCATTTTGCCATGACTCCTTTGTGCTCACTTTGAAGCACCACTTTGTGGTGGCGTACACTAAAAAAATGGAGGACATGCAGTCATTTTTTCAGAGTAGCTTGCTGCAATACAGTGCACTGCATTGCATCCTGTTTCTCTGAATGAAAATGATTGGAATGTTACTATGTCAATTAAAAGAAAAAGGTAAGCTGTGCGATGCGCAGTAAATGTTCCCTTTAAAATGCATGCAAGCAGCTGAGCATTGTAGCACACTGCTGGTGTGATTGGGCCTTTAAATGCCCACCACAGCATGACCCAGCAACACAAGGTGCCTGTCATTATCTGTATTAGAAAATAAGACCTTCCTTTGCCAGAGAGCCCCTGGACTAGGGCAGACACTTCAGACATTCAATCCACCTAGTTACTGTATTTTACAATCCAATGACGAAGCCCCTGCAAGCAATACAGGACTTAAGCATTGATTTGTGGGATAGCAGTGGGGGATCAGACCTTTGAGGGACCTGGGGGATTCCCAGAAGCCTTTGCCCAGGTTTGGTGAGTTGTTTGGCAGCATTTACAGTTTATTCAAATGACCTTGTACTTAAAGTGGAAGTCCACAATAACACTTAAAGCAGACCTCCACCCTCAAGCTCATAGGAACCCTCCCCCCTCCCCCCTCCGGTGCCACAATTGGCACCTTTCAGTGGGGAGGGGGCTGCAGATACCTGTATAATCCAGGTATCTGCACCCACTTCTGGGAATAGCTATCCGCAGATGCCTTCCTTTTGAGTCTAAAAGCAGCCAGTGAGTGTGGTTACTGAAAGCTAGTGACATCACTTCCAGGGAGGGACCCTGTTCCTGTGTAGCCAGTGGGAGTATACAGGATGGAAGGAACTGATCATAGGTTCTTGCCCAGTGTTCTCTCATCAAGGATGCATTGTACATCCTAAATCATGAGAAAATGAAGAAATAAAAAAAGGCCCATCCTCACGCGACACAGGGGGACCGGGAGGTGGAGTGCACAATATACAGTATAGCTGTGGTGGGCTTTTAGTGAAGACTACCATAGGAGAAGGGAGCTGGACACAGGGGGAACTGTTAGTGTAGCTGGAAGTGTTCTGGAGTCTCAGCTCACAGAGTCTATACACTAAAGGAGCAGTACAGGTAACCACACTAAGACTCCATTCCCACTAGTATGACTTGTCATGCAACTTTGGACACATAAAGTTGCATGAAAAGTCACAGCCCATTGATTTCAATGGCAACCATTCCCATCTATGCGACTTTGAAAATGTACTTGCACTATTTTGATGCAGCTTTTGATATGACTTTGATCCAGAGAGTGTAACGTTGGATTAAATTCTCACTCTAGTCTTTGGCTACGTTTCCACTAGTGTGGCTTCAAAGCTTTGCGATTTAGAGCGGAGCTTTGATGCAACTTTACCCTCTGGATCAAAGTTGCATCAAAGCATTGCAGCCATTTTTTCAAAGCATAGATAGGAACGTTTGCCATTGAAATCGGTGAGCTGTGACTTGTCATGCAACATTTGTGTCCAAAGTCACATGACAAGTTGCACTAGTGGAAACGGAGCCTTAAACTCATTACTTACATGTAATGAGCAATAAAAATCTATCTGTATCCTTTCAAACTTCCAAAAATGTTCCATTGCACCGATTTCTCTTTCTCAGCCTTTGTACACACGGTCGGACATTACGATGGACAATGTCCGATAGGACTGTGTTGTCGGATAATGCGACAGTGTGTGGGCTCCATCGGACTGTTTCCGTCAGAGTATTCGACGGACCAAGTTTTCCAGCTGGGCTATAAAATTTTCCGACAACATGATCCGATCGGACTTTGTCCGATCATGTGTAGAGAATTCCGATCGGACAAAGTGCCACGCATGCTCAGACCAAATTCCTAGACCAAAGCTATTGGTTACTAGCCTGAACGTAGTCCCATCGTAATGAAATAACGTCATCACGTTCTGAACGATCGGATTTTCCGACAACTTTGTCCGACCGTGTATATGCAACAGTTTCGGACAAAATCCAATGGATTTGGTTGTCAGAATGTCCGACTGCGTGTACAAGGGTTTACAGCTGCTGGCCAAAACAAGGCTATGAAGACAGGAGGAGATCATGTTCTGTGAAGGATAGGAAGGGTGGGGCTGGGCAGGTCTAGGCATGCATGTCTAAGAACAACCGACAACCTTTTCAGGAAGTGAAGGACAGCTTAGCAAATTCTAATAAAGGGAGATATCGTTGTCGGTGAAGAACAGGAAGTAGCTGATTGTCTGGCTTAGATGAGGCTTTCTAAGCTAAACAGTCAGCTAGCCAGAAAATTAATATCAAAGATAACGATATTTAACATACTATTAGGGAAAAAAATTTTTTTACTGGACTTCCACTTTTAATGTTATCACCACCAGAAGACCACCTTTGAGAAGAGACTGTGGGAAACTGGTGCAAAGGTGGAGGGAGCCTGCTGGTGCAAGGAATAAAGAAAATATTGCATCTTATTTTTCTACCCCTAGACTTAGCATTTTAAACCTTGTAGTAAGGGAAGGCCCTACTGCAAGGATCGTTTTTTCCTGTTGCCTGAGTTGGGCGTTAAATAACTTACAGCTGAACTTCAAACTAGGCTAAATTAATGTTTATAAACCACTCTAACTTTTCATTTTGTCTGCTGGTTAAAATGTATAACCTTTTATTTATTACCTTATTTAAAACATTTTCAGCATCTGCTTTATTTTTATATAATTTTGTTATTGTATGGTTAGGATTATATAAACATATTTTTTACCTAAAGTAAAACCTTTAGAGAAGATTTTAAAAATGTTTTTTCTGTGACCTTTTTTTAGCGCACCTAAAAATATTTTATAATGTCCCTGTTCTTTGTTTGCTTTCATGCACCACAAATTACTCACAAAAAGCTTAAAGTAAGTAGGGAGTATAACTGTGTATGTTTTATTTTTTATTTATTTTTTTCATTTTGTAAATAGTTTTTATTAGCATGACTGAGTAGATTAGGATAGTCCTCTAAATACACTTACCATTTCTCAAGAATGTGGAATAAGGGGCCAAAAAAGAACAAATTCTGGCTGTTTTAATGTGAAATGTCGTTTGGTTCCATAAGGGAATTTAATCAAGATCTAACTTTGTAGTCATGCATTGCCATTTCTATTGCAATGCAGGTTTTTTGAAATTCCCAAATGCACTTGGGAACATCCTTCTTTTAGGAGGCCAGTGTAAAAAACTGGCTTGTGAGCAGTCCTTTATGGAGAATGCACACTAATCTTAAAATTCAAAGCACTTCCAGCAGTTTCTTTGTGGTTTCATACAATGACCCTTAAATTTTGTTAGTATATTGTTTTGTTGTATTGCTATGCCTAAATGGCAGATGAAGAGTTTTAACAAAAGGCTTGCTTAAAAACAGTACAAAGAGCTTTGATATGCAGTAGCCCCCAGCAACCCATCATTCTTCAGCTGGAACAGCGAGACTGCAAGCTGTTTGCTGGCTGGTGAAGGTTACAGTGTATAACTGCTTTTTTTACTATGCAAAGCCCATAGTGTAACTTCTTGCCAGCTGGTTTCCAGTAGTGTTCTTCAGTGAAGCAGTGAACCAAAGATTTTTAAAGTGTGACAGGGTAGATAACTATCCATATGTATGTGCCGGATGGCAAACTAATGCTTATCCTTAATGACTGCCATTATGGCCTACACTGTGGAGCAATACCATATTGTGAACACCACTATGGCAAATCATTTATGCAATGTCATTCAGTGCCTTGCTTTTCTTATACAATATTATCTAGTGTGCACCACTGCTGGATGGCGCTCCTCCCATGTCGTGTTTTCTGTGCCCTTTCAATTTCGTACTGTATCTCAGGTATTTTAACCCCTTTAACTGTCAGGGAATTCTGCAACATATTTCGCTGGAAACAAGTGCATGTGATCTGGCATCAAAGGGGTCAAGAGGAGCTGCTGCCCCCTCAGTTCTGTAAGTTTATTCATATGTGTACCCAGTGAGATCACATCCCTGGTTTGTGATTTCTTGGACAGGTTTGCTATTAAGTTATTATGATGCGTGCGTGCTACTGATTCTGCATCCTGCCACGCACGGGTCTCCTTTACTTATTTATGACTCTGTAAAATATATATGTATACAGTTTTATTTGGAAGATGTGCCTTCAACTAATTCCTACATTTTCTATTCGTAACTGAAGGCTGAGTTCACATCACCTCAGTAAAGTTTTCATTGAAAAAAAAAAGCATGTTTCTGTGTCTTTGATCTGAAAGTAATTTATGTCTGTTTTTTGGTTTGTATTTTAGAGTTTTTGATACAGTTGGAAAGTGGGGGTCCATATTTTTATTGGGGACTCGCCCGCTTTTTTTCCTGGCAACAAATAAAGCTGGGAGAAAAAGTGAAAGTAATCTAACATTACAGTTACACTGGAATGGAGGTGGAGGGGATCAGGGGACTTGTTCAGTGTCATTTGTCTAGAAAAGATTTCTTCTTCTTGTATAAACATACACATCTCTAACATGAGGGGATGTTATAGGGATGGTATGGTACGAAACCATGACACTCAAAAGGTTAAAATATTATACAAAAAATAGAATAAATACATATATTAGGGATGCACCAATACCACCTTTTTGACACCGAGTACCGATACTTGACATCATGTACTCGCCGATACCAATTACCGATACCTGATTTTGGTCATGTGACCATTTTTTTTTTTAACCACTTCAGCCCTGGACCAATTTTCAGCCTAAGGACCAGAGGTCTTTTTACAATTTCGCACTGCACTGCTTTAACTGGTAATTGCGCGGTCATGCAATGTTGTACCCAAACGAAATTTGCGCCCTTTTCTTCCCACAAATAGAGCTTTCTTTTGATGGTATTTTATTGCCTCTGCGATTTTTATTTTTTGCGATATAAATGGAAAAAGACCGAAAATTTTGAGAAAAATATATATTTTCTACTTTTTGTTATAAGTTTGCGCAAAAGTTATAGCGTCTACAAACTAGAGTACATTTTCTGGAATTTACACAGCTTTTAATTTACGACTGCCTATCTCATTTCTTGAGGTGCTAAAATGGCAGGGCAGTACAAACCCCCCCAAATGACCCCATTTTGGAAAGTAGACACCCCAAGGTAATTGCTGAGGGGCATGTTGAGCCCATTGAATATTTTTTTTTTGTCCCAAGTGATTGAATAATGACACAAAAAAAAAAGTTTACAAAAAGTTGTCACTAAATGATATATTGCTCACACATGCCATAGTTATATGTGGAATTGCACCCCAAAATATATTCTGCTGCTTCTCCTGAGTACGGGGATACCACATATGTGGGACTTTTTGGGAGTCTAGCTGCGTACGGCACCCCGAAAACCAATCACTTCCTTCAGGGTTTCTAAGGGTGCAAATTTTTGATTTCACTCCTCACTACCTATCACAGTTTCGAAGGCCATAAAATGCCAAAATAGCACAACCCCCCCCCCCCCCAAATGACCCCATTTTGGAAAGTAGACACCCCAAGCTATTTACTGAGAGACATGTTGAGTCCATGAAATATTTTATATTTTGCCACAAGTTGCAGGAATATTACATTTTTTTTTTTTTTTGCACAAAGTTGTCACTAAATGATATATTGCTCACACATGCTATGGGCATAAGTCAAATTACACCCCAAAATAAATTCTGCTGCTTCTTCCGAGTACGGGGATACCACATGTGGGGGATTTTTTGGGAGCCTAGCCATGTACGGGACCCCGAAAACCAAGCACTGCCTTCCGGATTTAAATATAAAACGCTACAAAAAAAAACTGTTAGCGATCACAGGGATCAGGCCTGACTCTGCAATCGCTGCAGTTATGTGTTTAGTGTTTTGTAAGTGACAGTGATCGATTGATACTGCACTTGGGTGGGCTGGGCGGAGGGGCAAAATGCAGGTGCTAGCAGGTATCTGGGCTGATCCTGCTAACAATGCATTTTTTTGGAACCCTAAACTGCTGGGGACGCTAGAATAGATCTGATCAGATCGGATATTGATCTGTTCAGATTCTATACCACTACGGGAGGTTTATGCTTTGTGCGTGGGTGTTAGCGGTACTGGCACTAACCTAGCGCTGCCTGGGGCGACGCAAACCCTGACCCTAAAACCTAATTGATATCACCCGCCGGGTGATCAGGGGGTTAAACCTTTATTGGGTAATAAATGGTGGATGCCCTGATGCTATAAAAAGCAAACTAACCAGAGTCACCCGTAACACTTATACGGGGATCACTGGTGAAAGGGTTAACTAGGGGCAATCAGGGGGTTCAAATTTTTATTAGGTAGTATATGGGGGTCCCTGGCGCTATATAAAAACCTGACGGGGAACCTAAACTAACTGGCTAACCAGCGTCAACAGTGACACTTATACTGTGATCGCTGGTGAAAGGGTTAACTAGGGGCAATCAGGGGGTTAAAACCATTATTGGGTAGTATATCAGGGTACCTATCGCTATAAAAACCTGGCAGTGAACCTAAAAAAATAGCTACCTAGCGACACTAGCTACACTAATGCAGCGATCAGAAAAATAACACTAGGGGCAATCAGGGGGTTAAACCTTTATTGGGGGGGGGTAGGGGGCTACCCTGGACCTAACACTAACTGCCCTGACAGTTTTTACTGTCACTGAATGCAGTGATCAGTAAATAAATGATCACTGCAATCAGTGACACTGTGATTGGGGGGAGGGGGTGATCGGGGGGGGGGGGGTTGTGTGCCTGTGTGTGCCTATGTGTTAGTGTAGTGTTTGGTGCAGACTTACTGTGTCCTCGCCTCGTAGTCCGGTCAATAAGACCGCCCCGAGGAGAATGACATCACTTCTTCCCTGCCTGTGTTTACTATACACAGTGGGAGGAAGCTTCTCATTTGCCAGGAGCGATCAAGAGGGTATAGCCAGAAACCAACGGCCATCCCCTCTTCCCGGATCGCTCCTGCAGCGAAACGGACCACCGCATCCAGCGGGAGGGGGTCCGATCGGACCCCCCACCCGCTGGAAGGCAAGCACGTACATGTACGTGCTTGTGCCTGTGCATGCCATTGTGATGACGTACATTGGCATGCGGCGATCCTTAAGTGGTTAAATGAAAAATTACAAATTTTCACCATAATATGAGGAATTGAAATGCAGTCAAAAGACATATGAAAGAAAACATGTTTATTTGGTCACAAAGCTGTTAAAGTGCAAATTGCACAGAACATGTTATATTAAAAAAATAATGTCAAATGTCTCATCAATGACATGTACATTGCAAGTTCACTCAGTCAACTCGCAACACAAGACATTATAAAATTTCAAAAACCAAAATAATGAAAACACATGTGTTTGTTTCTAGTTCAACCTCTTACACATGTGTAAGAGAAACACATTGCACAGACAGAACATTCCGTTTAGTTAAAGGCCAACATGGAGGGGGGTTAACAGGCAGAGGAAACGCTAAAATGTTAGGCCTGTAGAGGAGCAACTGGCACTGAACAGTACCTCAAATCTAACATTATTTTTTAAACATTTTTTAAATTTTTTAAAAAAAAGTGCTAGTTCAACTTCTTATGAAACTCCTGAAAAAACATTTTTCACAGACCAAAATTAGGTGCATTCCAGGATGGCAAGGTCAAGGACTTATCAGCAGTAGGGCCACATGCACAATAAAGCTCAAAGTAGCTGCTCCTACATGCGTTTTTGAGCCTTTCGTTTGCCTATAGTGTTAACTCTATGCCACTCCATATTAGGCTATGGGTCCCCCATGCATTGCACGTTGATTCACCTATACTATGCAATGTGCATACCATAGGTGATTCACTTCTTCACTTCAGGAAAAAGTTTGTGGCATGGAGTTAAAAGAAAAGGCAAAAAAATTTCTCTTGCGTTCACCGACTGACACAGCTCCTCTCAGACCATTGGGTTGTTACGCCACCTTCAGGAGAGGACTAGGCATAACATGTAATATAAAAACTAGAACTTTATAGTTCCACCCAAGGGGCGGTCCCTTAGGTAACAACCCCACAGCCTGCATTGCAGCTTCAGTACATCGAGCAGTATAAAGTAAAGAAAAATAGAAGGGGTGGGTGCTGTGTCAGTCAGTGAACTACAGAGAAAGGGATTTTCCGGTGAGTACAAAAAATCCTATTTTCTCTTACGTTCACCGACTGACAAAGCTCCTCTCTTAGACCATTGGGAAGTCCCCAAGCAGTGCCAAAAATGAGTGGTGGGAAAACAGCATAAAAAACTTCACCCACCATGGCATGTGGGAACTAGTATAGAACTTTACTCACAAAAAACAGTGTGTGTGGGGAAACAAAACCTTTTTTACCCACAAAAAAACAGAGTGCTCCTCATCTGGGAGTCATTACCTCCAAACCACCTCAGAACTGCGGTAACAAATGCAACAGTGCATTTACTTAAGGTATTGTCAACTACAGAAAAAAGGATTTTACGTGGAGTACAAAAAATCCTATTGAACAATACTGCAAGGAGCTGAAAGATATTTTTGTGCCATTTGGGCTAGAGTGGGAAATCGCAGTTTATTGACTGGTTTTTCCGAACGAGGCACAGTGACCTCTCCAACCAAGATATGCTTCTAGTTTATGGTAGCAGCTGTGGGAACAGTTATCAAATGTAGATGAATAAGCAATTTCTTGGATAACATTGTCCACGGTCACACTGGTACCTGGCTGTTGCTCAGTGCGAGGCCTTATGGTAGCTGGTTTCTCAAGCACCTCAGGTGTAGCTGCCTGTGCCTGTAGTACCTGTACAGAAGATATTTCTTGCATTTCCAGCATGAACATCTCTTTGGCCTGCCTGCCAGTAGCTGCATTTGAGAAGAACCGATCTTTACACCTAGAAGAAAAAAAATACAAGACATTAGACAACGTCATGCAAGCAAAGCAGCAACTGTGGAAGCTTGCTGTGGAGGCACTGCTAGAAGGAAAGGTGACGGTGGGGGACACGGCAAAAACAGTTGCCTGGCCTGCTCTCTGCAAAACCATTACACAGAGGCAGAGCAGGTGTGTTTGTCAAATTGTCATTATTGATTTTGTTTTCTGTTTTATTTGATTAAAGTGGTGTTGCCACCAAAAAATAAAGTGTTTAAAATTCTTTAAAAAAATAAAAAATAATTGGAAAAAAAAATGTTTTACTCACCTCTAAATACCTGTTGCTAGGGGGTCCCTCGTAGTCTGCCTTCTTCATTGCCTGGGCTAGCGACATCACTTCCCCTTGCGCCGCACAGTCATCTGAGACCTGTCACGTGTCCCAGATGACTGCAGCGTATCACGGCACCCTGCGCCGCTCGCACATGCGCAGTGGGTGCCTGGCTTGTGCCCACAGTATGAATGGCGGGGAACGAGGGGGGGATTTGTTCCCCCACATCGCTGGACCCTGGGACAGGCAAGTGTCAGATTATTAAAAGTCAGCAGCTGTAGTATTTGTAGCTGCTGACTTTAAAAAATTTTTTTTTTTTTTTAGGGGCACCCCACTTTAAGGTGAGATTTACAGTGTTGTCACTTGCATTACAAATGCAAGCAAGTGATAACGCTGTAAAATATCACCTTCATCCAAAAAAACAAAATCATATATATCATATATGTACTTTATACTTGTATAGGTCTTCATGAGAAATTCACGAGAATGAGCAAAATATTTGTAGCACCTCGAAGGTGCCTGTTTGGTTCACCCCCTGTACATCGCACAAGGTTGAAACCATAGAGGTGGACCCTTGAGCCCGCGCCAGCATGTGCCCAGTGGATTCCCCCTCTTCAAAGTGGGTCTGCCGAAAAAAAAATCGCTTGTTTTCAGCTAGTTGTAGTGCTAGTTGGCTGGACATGGATTGTGCCCCCCAGCCAAGCCTTTTTCGTATCCTCCGTGGGATTGATAATATAGGCATTTTCAGATTCCTTAAGTACTCTACAGCCTTCCATCTCCCAGGCTTTAGTATTCGTTTTTATTCTATTAATTGCGGTGATAAATTGGCCCCTTAAAAATGCCTTTGTGTTATCCCAGAAAGTTCCCAGCCGGGCTGAATTTAGGTTGTTCTGCAAAAAAGAGTTTGAGACTTTCCTTAATTGGGTCAGGGGAAGAAAATAGCGCGAGCCAGAACGGATTAAGCGTCCATGTATGTGGGCTCTGTGTTAGTGGGCAATGCAATCTCAACCCAGAATGAGGCATGGTCTGACACGTGCCTGTCCCCATATCCAGAATCAACAACCAGCGGGAGTAAAGCAGCATTTCCCAAACCCAGGTCAATCCTAGACAAGCTCCCGTGGGCAGTAGAACAGCATGAGTATTGTCTAGTTTGAGCAAAAGGGTTATCGCCCCACTGCAGGTACGTGCAGCAGTGGGCACAGGCAGTTTATCCCAACTATGGTTCAGATAGTTATTAAAATCACCCACTGCCACTAACAGCACGTTTGGGAACTGCACCATAAACTTGGCTAGACACCTCAGGATCTCAGATGAGTAGGGGGGCGGGATATATATGCCCGCTATGATACGTTGCATATGAGAGACATTACATAGTAGAAAACTAAACCTACCTCCTGGATCGATGAGCTTCTGGGAGCAGTTAAATTGAGTGTTCCGACGGATCAGCACACTCGCTTCCCTGGCATAGGCCGAATACGTAGAATGGTATTGGGTACTGTATACTTTAGGGTTAAGGCTAGGAGTGGTATCTGATGGGAAGGGGGTCTCCTGTAGACACACAATACCCGCTCCCATAGCCTTAAGGTGTCTCAATATTGCTGTTCTCTTTACAGGATTACTTAGACCCCCTAACATTCCATGAAACAAGCTTAATGGTTGCTGTCATTTAAGCGTATGGAAGTTATGGGTGTTCTCACACTGGGTTCCACTGCAAGGGAAACAATACATATAGTAAACATTTGGCAGTGTGGCATCATCTGAAATTAACCTAATGTCAGTGATACTTGAGATACCTCTGGCCAGTCCATGAATGTCCACTCTGGTAGAAGATCGCAGAGTTAGAGCTGGGATTTTGGGCCGGCAGCCATAGTCTCATGGTATTCTGAGGAAAAAGAGAAAAGGGAAAAGAACAAAACAACCAAAGAGAGCCAAACATCAATTCCGGGCTCCCAGCCTTTTGGGCTGCAGTGTAAACGACCCCCAGCCTCCTTTCCCGGGGGGTGGGGGAAGTGGAAACACTCATAGAAGTAGCTTCTATGTGGTAGTGGGGTTTCAGATTTATAGGCAGCATTGGATAACTTGTAGTTCAAAAGGTTAAAAGTTCTCCAGACTCCGCCGGACTTGTAGAAGTATGTCCCTTTATTACTTGAAGTGATGGATACTCAAATTTAAGCCGGGTGCTGTTGTCTAGCGTCTTTGAGTGCTCTGTCCTCCTGATCCAGCCATTGTGCAGCCGCAGCATGGCATTCAAAGAAGTAGGTCGTTCCAAGGGCCGATACACGGAGCCGCGCAGGGTACAGCATTCCATATTGCACATTTAGATCTCTCAGCCTTCTTTTGACGTCATTAAATGTTGCACGCCGTTTTTGTAGCTCTGCTGAGAAATCAGGGAACAGTGAGATCTTGGAGTTATCAATTTCCATTTTTCCAGATGGGGATCTTGCTTTGGACAGTATCGCATCCCTGTCCTTGTAGTTAAGTAGTTTAAACAGAAAAGGCCTGGGATGGTTGCCCGGGGGTAGAGGGCGGGTAGGTACCCTGTGAGCCCATTCCACAGCAAAGAATGGCGAGCAGGACTCCTTTCCAAATGTAGATATTAGCCATTGTTCTATAAAATCTACCGGGTTTTTACCCTCCGCCCGCTCCGGGATGCCTCATGCGATTCTCCATTTCATCGCGTTACATTGCATGTTGTTCAGTAAGATGACAGTTATACTTCAGATCTCTTTGCATGGGTGTTATGTCATCTTCCACTGTGCTCAGCCTGCCCTCCAGTGCAGATGTTCTCTCCCTAAGCTTCTGCATGTCATGCCGTACATATGTCATTTCAGCTTTCACTCCCTTGACTTCATTTGTGAAGGCATTTATGGACATGTTGCAGGATGTTACTGCTGTCAATATGTCCCTGAGTGTGGGTTCTGTGTCATCTGTACTGGGGGGGCTAATCTGAGGCCCGTTATGTTGGTAATCTACTTACAAACGCGTAGCAAATGTGGGCATATAAAGGATGCAGACGAGACGGCCTCCGGATCAGAGACAACCACCAAAGGTTTCCTTTGGTACAGATGAATAGGGCTTGACCTTCAAACACGTAAGCCTTTTGACGTTACAGGAATTTCCTACAACACTGGCTGAGCACTGCTGATCCGGAGGCTGCATCGTCTGTATCCTTATATGCCCATATTTGTTACATGTTTTTAAGTAGATTACTCTTTACTTTTTAAAATAAAATTGTTATGCTGGTAATGCCACAAGGCCAGTGCACCCTCTCTTTTGTTGTGTGTTCCCAAGGACAGTCCAGCGAGGGCAGCAAGACCTTTAGAACCATACACATCAGTCGGGGAAACAGTCAAGCAACATACCTTCAGAACCGCAACTAAGCACAGGAGATTTTTTTTGTTTTGTTTTGAAGGCCTACAAAACACACAAACCACTCAGTGATGTAATTTCCTTTGAACTGGAGCTATACCCTGCTTTAACACTGATCTCTGTCTCCAAGTCTAGTTCTGTCTTGGGCACACAACAAGCAGCCTATTTAAACAAGACAGATTTGTTGCTAACTTAACCAACTTTAAAGGGTTTACTTCCTCTTTGATTCTCTGCAAAGGTAAAGCATAATGGACTACTATGCATCGCATAGTAGTCCATTATGTGGCACTTACCTGACACAGGAGCCAGCAAAGTCACCGCTGTCCCCTGTAGTTCTGAGCGTCCATCTTTTTGGTGGGTCTGCGCAGGAGTGACGTCATCGCTGCTCCGGCGAATCACAGTGCCGGAGCAGCGATGACGTCACTCCCGCGCATGCACACGGGAGCCCACACTCGCGGCATATTGCCGCGATCTGCGGCTTGCCCAGTGCGCCTGCACGGCGCTGTCTATGGCGCATGCGCCGTAGACAGAGGTGGCTGTCTTCAGGTAAATATCTCCTAAACCGTATAGGTTTAGGAGATATTTCTTGGACCTACAGGTAAACCTTAATCTAGGCTTACCTGTAGGTCAAAGTGGTTTGTAAGGGTTTACAACCACTTTAATACAGCCACCCTTGTCCAGAGCTCAAAAACAGAGAGCTCCTTCTCTGCCCCTGCCTGCCAGAGTTGAAAGGTGGAATGCCTCATCTAGAGAACAACGATATTGAGGGGAATGAAGTAGACCCAAAGACGATTTTACACAGGCCCACAAAAGATGATTGGGTTAACACTGAAAATACTGTAGCTGTTAACTTTTAATAAAGAGATACTTACCTGTCCAGGGATCCAGTGCTGTTCTCACCCAGGCCAGTTCTTTCCCAGTTTGGAAAGCCAACTTTGACTCCTTGTGGCTTCACAGCCAGTTCCCCACTGTGCATGCGCAAAACACGCTGCCCTCTGAGAGTGGTCCCACAGCCTCCTGAGACCTGTAATGTATCCGAGGAGGTTGTATGCAAGGAGGTGTGGGAGAGAACTTCAACCGAGTTTGCCTAGGTGATTCCATTAGAAATGGAGCAGGTACCTGTTCACCCAACCCCAAAAAAGTTATAAAAGTGGAAGAGGAGAAGGGGGAGGAAGAGGATCAGCAGAACTTCCCTGCTTTCAATAATTTAATTTTATGTCATGAACATCTTGCCTTGCCTGTAGAAGGCACAGAATATTATGGCTAAAAGCCTGGTCAGCTGAAGCTGCTTGTAAGCCTTGCCTCACGCGTATGAAGGACAACATCTGTTTGGTGAGGCACTTGAAAAATCCATCAAAGTTGCCACAAGAGGAAAAGTCCTTCCACAATGGAACGTTTGAAAACCGCTTTCCCTGGGGGCTTCTATAAAAAAAACAAAGCCCCCCCCCAAAAAAACTCTTCACAATGAAGGGGTGTTCTCACTAAGAGTGGAGGGTCATCTGTTAAAGTTTGCCTCTCTCTAGGTTACAGATTTCCCACACCTGTTGGTTCAATTGGTGGTCTCAAATGAGTACAAAATAGAGTTCAAAACTCTACCCCTCATCACTTTTTTTTTTCTCTCAAACCAACCAAAAGTTTCTCAAGGACAGTCAGATTTTCAGGCTGCCCTGAACCATCTCTTGGAATGGTTATTCCAGTCCTTTTGGAGGACAGGTTTAAAGGATTTTATTAAAACTTGTTCACAATGCCAAAACCCAATGGGGCTATTTGTCCTATCTAGGACCTAAAATCCCTTGGCAAGGTTGTTGATTGCCTCTCTGAAAAGAGAGGAATACTTGGCATAGGTAGACATCCAAGATGTCTACCTTGCGCTTTGCAGTAGGAGACAAACACTCCCAATATGTCACATTTGGCCTCTTCGCCCAGAGAATTCACAAAGGTGTTTGCATCCCTTCCTGCCCTCTTATGAACTCAGATGCAGTGTACTTAAACCTTATGAAGGACTTGCCTACTCTTCACCTATCTGCAAACATTCAGATGCTTCAGTATTTTGTTTGGAGGGCAGAGTTTTAACAGTTGATTACCCAATCTGACATTCGCCTAAAAAAAAACTTCTGGAAACACCCTAGGCAAAATCTTTTTTCCAGAAAAAAAAAATTCTCTCTAAGATTTCATGCTCAGATCTTAAAGTTAGAGGCATCCCCCAGTGTGATTCTCTGAGAATTCTGGGCCTCATGGTAGACTTCTTTGAGGCCGCCCCCTTATCTCAATTCCATTCAAGGCCTCTCCAACACATCTTGTTTGCCTGAAACAAGCATATTCCTTCTCTCGACTTCGCTGTGCTCCTCTCCAGCCAAGCATGGAACTCCCTAGCTTGGTGGATTTCCAATCCAGCCTTGACAATGGACCACACACCCATGGAGTATGATAACAGATACCAGCCTCACAGGCTGGGGAGGAGTATTCCAATCTCGCACTGCTCGGGGAACGTTGTCACCCGGGAAAGCCAAGCTCCCCAGCATCCTGGAGCTGAGAATGATAAATGAGGCCTGAATCACTGGAACCCCCTTCTTTAAGGTCACCTGATCAGGGTACAATGAGACCATGCCATGGATGTCGCCAGCCTTACTTGAAATATATCTTATCTCATGGACAGAGAAACCCTGTCCAGCCTTCTCTGTTGTTTGAAATCCAAGGAGTGGACAATTGGAAGGTGAATTACCTCAGCCCTCAGCACCAAGGGGAATCTGTACTTCATCCCAATATCTTCAGCGTCCTATGTCACAAATGGGAGATTCCATATGTGGACATCCTGGCCTCCAGGTTCAACATAATTAACCCTGTTTGTAGCCAGGACCAAGGATCCTCTAGTATTGTCATCAGATGCTCTGGTACCTCCCTGAACTCTGTTCGTGTTCATATATTCTTTTTCTTCAATGCAAATTCTTTAAGGACACTGCCAAAAGCCACTTACATAAAAAATTATTGTAGTAACTAGCCGCCCTCCCTTGTTTAGTTTGAGCACAGGTACTTCAATTCTAGAGATTACTCTGTGCCTCTCATTCTGGTCTTCCTACAGTTGGGAGTTGACTAAACTTTGGCCTCAACTACTCTTAAGTGAGAGATGTTGGACTTGTCTTGACCACCTTTAGAGCACATTGTGAGTACTTGCAATGTCAACTTGGTTCTTGCAGCCCTGCGAAAATCACCCTTTGAACCCAAAAGGGAACTCTCTTTGGATGATCACTCCTGCAAGGTGGCCTTTTTAGTGGCTATAACGTCTGTCACAAGGATGAAGTAGTCTGGTGCCCAAGGACTAATTTTCTTCCTAAAGTGGTATCCAACTTTGACCTTAATGAAGACAGTTCTTCAGAACACAGGTTTCACTCACCATTTTCTAGTGTGCACCTAGCCTGAGAGGAGAATCAAAAGGAGAGAAGAGCAGAGATCTGTGCATCAGGAGTGAAACTGAGATTACATTTTATTTAATTCTGATATAAGTCTAGAGAGAAAATGTGGTTACTTTTGTATCGAAGTATAAAGCCACTATCTACTTTTGGAATCAAAAATAAAAATCTGAATGCACAGTGATCTGTAAAGTGGGGGGGGGGTATGGAATGATTGCTAAACTACATGTGATTTTGCGTGGATATACATTGGAACATCGGAGTGCGAGTAACGTGGTTTATGATCGTTTCGCAATACAAGCTATTTGTAAAAAAATAATCTTGACTCGCTTTTCAAGCTTTGTCTTGCAAGACTAGCCAGATTATAGCCACTGGGGTGTGCAGTACTGCATTTGGCCAGAGGTGCGGGGGCACTGGTGATGCTCAGAGACACTCCGTTCCTGAGTGTCTCTGGCGCCCCTTGCACCTCTGGCCACATGCGGTACTGCACAGACAAGCAGTGATTGTGGAACGGATTATCTGAGTTTCCATTATTTCCTATGGGGAAACTTGCTTTGATATACGAGTGCTTTGGATTACAAGCATTCTTCTGGAACGATTTATGCTCATAATCCAAGGTATTACTGTAGTTACTTTTGTAAAGACAGTTTACTATTTGTATCTGAACATAAAAATGAAGTGAACAGTGATGTGTGTTTTTATATTGTAGTAAAGTATCAGATGAGCGATGCAACAATTGGAGCAATCCCTAGGGGAGTGCGCTGATATCTGAATAATATGGTAGTATGTATCTAATACCTTCTTGGTTTTCAAATCTCAGTACTTGAGCATTGTCATATGTTTAGCTCTATGCAAAAATCAAAATGTGTGTTTTATTCCCAGATCAGTGGCTCATGATAAAAGGTAAGACGAGGCACTGCAATGTTGCTAAAACAAAAACCAAACAAAATTCCCAGCTGAACTTACCAGGCAGCTTGCAAACAACAAAATTTATCATGTCTAACAGTTTGTGTTAAAAAATAGGATTTTTAAAACAGCTTACCTGTAAAATCCTTTTCTTGGAGTACATCATAGGACACAGAGCCTCAAGTATTTACTTAGTGGGTTATAATCCTACCTTCAGGTGTTGACACTGGTATAACCAATACAGGAAGTTGACTCCCCTATTTAACCCCTCCTCCTTCCAGGAATACCTCAGTTTTTGTAGCCAAGCAATATAAGCAATATACTCTCACCCCATAAAACAGAGGGGCGGGAGCTCTGTGTCCTATGATGTACTCCAAGAAAAGGATTTTACAGGTAAGCTGTTTTAAAAATCCTATCTTCTTTATCATACATCTTAGGACACAGAACCTCAAGTATTTACTTAGTGGGATGTCCCATAGAAAAGCTACTTTAGGGGAGGGAGACACAACCCGTAGGGTAATCCCCAGAGCTGAGGACTTATACTGCTGCCTGCAGCACGCTACGCCCGAAGGCGATATCCTCAATCCATCGTACATCCACTTGATAAAATTTTGCAAATGTATGTACTGAAGACCAAGTCGCGGCCTTGCAGATCTGAGACATGGAGGCCTGGTGATGCACTGCCCAAGAAGCACCAACCGCTCTGGTAGAGTGCGCCTTAACTTGAAAAGAGGGGATTTTTCCCTTTAAATCATAAGTTTGAACTATAACTTGCCGAATCCACTTAGCGACAGTGGATTTAGATGCTGCCTGTCTTTCTTAGGACCCTCTAGCAGAATAAATAAGACGTCAGTCTTACGAATCTGAGCAGTTTTCTTCAAGTAGATCTTCACTGCTCTCATTACATCAAGACAATGTAGTGACTGTTCTTCGCTGGAAGCTGGACTTGGGAAAAACAAAGGCAGGACAATATCTTCATTCAGATGAAAGCCTGAAACCACCTTTGGCAAAAAATCTGAACGAGGGCGCAACACCACCCTGTCCTCATGAATAATCAAATATGGCTCCTTACAAGAAAGCAGACAATTCTGACACCCTCCTTGCCGAGGATATAGCAACCAAAAATATCAGCTTCCTTGTCAAAAGGACTAAAGGAATATGCTGTAATGGTTCGAATGGCTGTCTTTGTAACACAGACAAAACTAAGTTTAAGTCCCAAGAGCTTAAGGGTGATTTAACTGGCGGATTAATCCACAGCACTCCCTGTATGAAACCCCAGACTAAAGAATGTGTAGCAAGCGATCTTTGAAATAAAATTTATAAGGCTGAGACTTGGCCCTTAATAGTACTCAGGGCCAACTTCATCTCTACGCCTAACTGTAGAAAGGCAAGAATTCTGCCTATAATATATCTCAGAGGGTGCCAATCCTTGGATTCACACCAAGAAACATAAGTCTTCTAGACTCTATAATATATAGCTCTAGAAGCTGGCTTCCTAGCATCAAAGTAGAGATAACCGACCTGGAAAGCCCACGTTTCTTCAGAATGTGGGTCTCAATAGCCAAGCCGTTAAATTTAGCGTCCGTAAACTAGGATGGAATATCGGCCCCTGAGATAACAGGTCTGGCCTTAGTGGGAGGGGCCATGGACCCTCCACTGCCATCTTTACAATCTCTGCGTACCATGACCTTCTGGGCCATGTTGGTGCTACCAGTATCACTGACTTTCTTTCCAGCTTGATCCTGCAAAGAAGTCGTGGTAGCAACTGAATCAGGGGAAATGCATACATCAGTGAGAACTAATCCCACGGGGTCACCAACGCATCTGTTCCGTAGGCGAGTGGGTCCCTTGTCCTGGACACAAAGTTTACTATCTTCCTGCTGAATCTGAATGCTAGGTCTACGTCCGGAGTCCCCCATCTTTGGCAAACAGCCCGAAACACTTCGGGGTGAAGAGACCATTCCCCCGGAAATAACTGCTGGCGACTCAGTCCGCCTGCCAATTCTCTACTCCCGGAACGAAAACTGCCGATAGGCATGGAACATTCTCTTCTGCCCAAGTTAAAATCTGGTTCACCTCTCTCTGAGCCGAGAGACTCCTGGTGGCCCCTTGGTGATTGATATATGCCACGGCCGTGGCATTGTCGGATTGGATCCTAACAGGACAATTCTTTAACCTGGAGGTCCAGGTCCTTAGAGCCAGATATACTTCTCGAATCTCTAGGATGTTGATGGGCAATGCTCTTTCGGTTCTTGAACATTGTCCCTGGACAGTTGTCCTTTCTAGTACTGCTCCCCAGCCTGAAAGGCTGGCATCTATGGTTACCATTTTCCACTCTTGGGGACAGCCGCATTGGCAAATCTAAAGCTTGAATCGTCTTGTTTTTTGAAACAGTCTCGAATGGAATTGGGCATAGGGAACTGCTTCGAATGAAGGCACCATCTTCCCCAACAACCTCATGCAAAGGCGGATTGAAGGATTTTTCCTTGACCTGATGATCCTCACTAGCTGCTGTATGGAGCTGATCTTTGCGGGAGGCAAGAAGACCCTTTTCTGGGCTGTGTCTATGATCATGCTCAAATACTACAACCTCTTTAGTGGCTTTAGGGAGGACTTCTTTAGGTTGAGAATCCGATCCAGGTAACTGCTTGTAATGGCTACGCCTTGCTTCAAGCGAGCCACTAACTGGTCTATCAACAACAGATCATCCAAACAAGCCAAGACAGTTATGCCCTGTGGCCTTAACCTGGCTAGAGGTGGGGCTAGTACTTTTGAGAATACCCGGGGTGCTGTAGCAAGCCCGAAGGGCAAAGCTACAAACTGAAAGTGCTTTCCTTCTACTTCAAAATGCAGAAACCTCTGGTGAGGAGCAAATATAGGGACATGCAGATATGCATCTTTGATGTTGATGGATACCAGAAGTTCTCCTCCTTGTAGAAAAGAAACTACTAATTTGACTGATTTGATTGACTCATGCAAAAGGAGCGGATTCTCAGGAACTGATTTAAATTCCGTAGATCTAGAATTGGTCTGATATCCCCATTTGGATTTGGCACCGTAAATAGGTTTGAGTAGAACCCCAAACCTTGCTCTTGTTTGGGAATCTGTATGATCACCCCTTGAGCCAATAATCGGTCTAATGCTTGTAACAGGGATTGCCTTTTGCCTGGATCCCTGGGAACATTTGATCTCAGAAAACG
The DNA here is from genome assembly GCF_037356315.1 of Lithobates pipiens. Classification (NCBI taxonomy): domain Eukaryota; kingdom Metazoa; phylum Chordata; class Amphibia; order Anura; family Ranidae; genus Lithobates; species Lithobates pipiens. The sequence goes on from NW_027507718.1 coordinate 193,104,823, forward strand.
GGACGGTGGAAACTCTCGAAATACTAGCTTGTACCCTAGTGTCATGTGACCGTACAGCCACGCCCCTCTGCGTCCTCCGGCCTAGCCACCCTCGCCTTCAATCTGGCTAGTTTACGCGCAAATGGCACACGAGTCTGCTGTAGCAGACTATGCAGGGAGAGCAACGGCCAGCCGCAACACCGACAATACAGTACCCTGTGCCTCAGACACAGGAAAGTAAGTAGAGGAAGCATTATAAGAGGGGGGGGGGGTAATTTCTGACCGCAGATTCCCATCTTTATCTTTTTTTTTTTTTTTTTTTACTTTATCTCCAGCAACTGCCAGCTTTGCACCAAGGTAAATAAAGAAAAAAAGAACACATAGCCTTTCCCCAAAGTTTTTTGCCCTCCGCTGGGACTATCATATAGTGAGACAGTACTGCTGAACAGGCATGCATAGGTGTGCACATTTTTAGTCCCCTTAAAGAGACATACTTTAGACATATAAGATACATGAAGGAAAAAGCATAACCTTTTCCCCTACCTTTGCTCATCACGGCGGGCTGCGTTTAAACACGCTCAAAGACGGGGGCCCTTTTAAAAGGGGTTCCGCACCTTTGGACCTTGTATAGTACCCCTCAGGACAACTTTAGGAAATGTGACAAGACCAAAAAGAGTCCTGGTTCCTAGGGTCCAGCTCTCAGAGAGAAGCGTTACAGGCAAAAAACCTTGTTCTTGAACCGAGGTCCAGGTACCATCCTATGGCCTCAGTGGCAAGGATGGATCTGTTGTGGAGGTTCTTTAAATCCTTCAGTGATCCCTCTAGGAGCTCCTCAGAGCACATCTTCACTCGTGACCCACACCTTGGACACTGCCGAAAAAATTGAGGTACTCCTGGAAGGAGGAGGGGTTATGTAGGGGAGTCAACTTCCTGTATTGGTTATACCAGTGTCAACACCTGAAGGTAGGCCCATAACCCACTAAGTAAATACTTGGCTCCTATGATGTACGACCAAGAAACGGGGGTTTCGTTTACACACATTTACAAATACATGCACACGCTGCAGAGCCAATTCATGGCACCCCAGTATTATCTGCAGTCCTAACTCTGTAAATTGTTGAAAGCCTCCATAGTAGAAGCACAGACATAATAATGGATAAGCAGGGATTAGGTGAGCCTGGAGGGAGCCCACCCCTCTTTAAAGCACTGGACACCCACAAGTATTCCTAGCCTATACCTGGCCTTCACAGCAAGGAGCACATGGAAGGGAATGCATGTAAAACAAAACCAAAGAAAATTCCATATATATATATATATATATATATATATATATATATATATATATATATATATATATATACACATACACACACACACACACACACACACACACACACACACACACACACACACACACACACACACACACACACACTCTTATAATTACATGTAAACAAACATTTTAAAATGTATTAAAACATGGAAAGTAGCAGTAGATGGTGTCAGTCGTTTTTCCTTTTTTTTTTTTTTCTTTTTTTTTTTTTACAATATTATTTTTATACATTTTTTAGGAGCCTGTTGGGGGGCTTTGGTAAAATGTAAGAGGTATAAACAGACCCCTGATGTCTCATGTTTGAGACCAAGAAAGGGACTGAGCACAGAGATTTCCCAGTACCTTTCTCTGCAGTGTCACTGGACAGTGAATGAATGGAAAGTGCTCTGTGCTGAGCGGCTTCTGGTTCATTCAGAATGAAGCATAATAAATGGGGGCAGCATAGGGAATCTGCACCACACGGGGTGATTAGGGTGCGCCGGGCACACCCTGTGCGAACGCCTATGACCATATTTTACAAGGTTTGTTTTTAATGTGCCATTTACTCTATGGAAATAAACTCTGTAATCTGCTTTTCAGGAACTCCACCTTTTCCATCATACTGCATACATCAGCCCACTACTTTTAAAGACTTAATCTGTGCAAAAAAAAAGACATAGTGAAAATAACTAGGCACCAGTATTGTCTGTGATCCCTCCTGCAGCAGATTATTGACTTTATGCCTTGTTTTGCAGTGTGGGTGATGGTGGCCCTCTTGAAGACAGGATTTTGCTTGCTTCCTTATTTTGGAGCTGCCACCCTGCTGACTGATGGATATATCATCAATAAGTAACAGGGGTTCAGAAAGCACTGATCCAAAAATGAATGCAGTGAGAGATCCTCACACTGAAGCCTTCTCTCTAGCAAGCAGAGCAGTACACAGCAGAGTAGAGACATCACCAAATTGTACTCCAAATCATGTGTGATTAAAAGCCACAATATTTGAGAATCTCACACTGCTGGTGAATAGTTCAATGACTGAAATCTTAGGAACTGCGTTCCTATTTTTTTTTACAGTTTCCTGTCGCATCATACACTCTGGGGAGTAACTCGCAGACTGGGTGGGTATGCAAGAAAATACATTTATTAACAAGAAACAGAGGAGTTGGCCTGAATGATGGCACTTCCAAAATCTACTGTTGAAAGCTGTGCAGAATCCGCCCTGTAATGTGATATAACAGTGTTTCTGGAAGACCAGGTGGCCGCCTTACAGATGGTCTCCGCCGAGACCCTACAATAGGCTGCCCAAGAAGTTGCCACTGCCCTGGTGGAATGTGCCTTTAAGCCCTCCGGAATTTGTAACTTACTCAGTAAGTAGGCCTTCTTGATCGCCTTTACCAGCCATGAAGCAATGGTACGAGCCGATGCCGCCTGACCTGAGCTACTGCTCTTCGGTTTGTGCTTGTCTTTGCGTATCTGATAATCAGTGCGTGCAGTCAGTAAGTATTTGTTTCTCATTGTGGACTATATCTTGGTATAGTACGCTTTGAAAGGCATTTCTTATTGTCTGCTTGCTTCTGCTATTCAGGTCGTTCTTTCAGGCCTTGCTGTTTATCTGTGCTTTCTGTTGTCCGTTCTGACAAGCTGACCATTTTGAAACCATGTTTCATCTACGTACTCGTCGTAGAGTTTGTGCTGTGCAGGGGCTTCGTGTTGGGGTTGTTACTTTGACACAAGCCCGGTCCATGAACAGGGAGGGGAGGCGTTTGTGGACCAAGAATTGGTTGTGCCAGCGTGACCAGTTCTCGCACATGCCTTTGCTTCGTGGGATCCGGGAGAATAATCCTGATTATTTCAGGAATTATCTCCGGATGACGGACCCCGTTTTTCACCGTCTGCTGGCTTTGCTGACCCCTTATATCAGCAGGCAGGATACCTGCATGCGGCAAGCCAACACTCCGGAGTAGAGGCTCATCGCCACGTTGCGCTACTTGGCGACTGGGAGAAGCCTTCAGGACCTCAAGTTCTCTACAGGCATCTCCCTCCAGGCTCTGGGGATCATTATTCCAGAGACCTGTTCTTCCATCATTCAGGTCCTGCAGAAGGACTATATGAAGGTAAGTTTTATCCTTTAACATCACATTCTATGTATTTCATGATTGCTAATGTCTTGCATTTCTTTCCTCATTCCCTAATTACCATCATTGCAATATTCTCTAATTCATATGCTCTGCCCCTTTGTCCTCAGGCATATTTGCCTCACTAACTTACCCACCATGCTCTTCTTGGCCCATAAAACTATAGTCTAGTCACTTACCAATGTCTTTTGTCAGCTCCATAGTATTGCTTTCCCCTAAACACCCCCTAAAATGTCTACAAATGTTATGTGTGTGCTTAAATTCATGCAGAGTGACATTTTTTTTATTTTTTTTGGTTGTGCCAAACTCATTGATATGTAATAGCAGAATGTCAAAATGTGCTTCCATTTTGGTTTCTTTTTGGTATTATGACACTTATTACCTGTCCGGTGGGCTGCCAATAGTGTAACTAAGGAGGGGCTTTCCAAAGTATCACACATTATTTAGGCATTCAGCTCTCAATCAAGTGGAGAGGGTTACCTGTCCAAAACATCCCCCCCTCATTTTTTAGCAATGGCCCATCAGTGGGGGGGTGGGGGAGGGATGGGGGGTGATGACTTTCATAAGGGGACCTTATACTTTAGGCTTTAAATACTCAGTTCCCAAAATGTTATACTAATTTAGACCAAAAATGTTGGTGTCTAATCTGCTTGCAATGTTGATTTGTCAAATTACTCATTTTGGTTCTTGTTTCACTCCACTGTGTTTTTCAACGCCACAGGAATGGCAGACTGTGGCCTTCCACTTTGCCAGTCGTTGGGACTTTCCCAATTGTGGAGGAGCAATAGATGGGAAGCACGTCCGCATCGTCCCACCACCCAACTCGGGGTCGTACTATTATAATTATAAGGGGTTTCAGTGTATCCTGATGTTGGCGGTGGTGTCTGCGACATATGACTTTTTGTATGTGGACGTGAGGCAAAATGGACGGATGTCGGATGGTGGAGTCTTCGCATGGACGGTGTTCTACTGGCGTCTCCAGAGTGGCAGTCTGGGCTTGCCAGCCCCAGAGGAGAATTGGGAAGGACTCCCGTTCATCTTCGTCGCGGATGAGGCGTTTGCCCTGGCGAACCATCTGATGCGGCCTTTCCCGATGAGGACCCTCACCCCAGACCAGAGGATTTTTAATTTCTGCCTGTCCAGAGCCCGAAGAGTAGTAGAGAACACTTTTGGTATACTGGCCAGCCGGTTCTGCCTTTTTCTAACGCCTATTCACATGGCAGAATACAAACTGAATCACATAGTGCTGGCGTGCTATGTTCTGCACAATTTTCTTAAAAAAGTTTCTGCAAACTATGCGGTCTCAGTTGGCCAACAAGAAGCAGACTTGCTGGAAAATGATGATAACCTCATGGGCCTTGAACCTGCTCATCCTGGCTTGCTCCCCCATAGCCCCCGTGAGGTTAGAACCCAATACATGGACTACTTTGTGGGTAGGGGGGCAATTGATATGCCAGACAATGTCTGAGAGGCATTTTCTAAATAAATTTTTCTTTGAAACTCCTTCATTTACTGCTTGGCTTGCTTTTAGGTGTCTCCTAGGTAAATTTAGGTTTTTTCTTGTTGTGCCTTTCACCAACAGTGCAAACCCAAGTTCAGAGCGAGATGAGGGGACAGTCTCTTCTTCAGATAAGCTTATTATGTTGTGGGTCTGCTACACACACACACCTTGTTTTGGGGAACTAATGTATGTAGTGCATTACTGACCAAAATCGTGCTCATTTTCAGCACCATGGCAGGAAAATGGCATGATTGTCCAAATTTTTTTTTTTTTTTTTTTTTTATAAAATCGTTTTTATTGAATTTTCATCAGCACATCAATTGCCCACGCAGGGGCCAAGCAGTACCCACGCAGGGGCAACCGTTAAATGCGGCAACAGGCCACATATGGACACAATCTCTTAACATATGGTCTGTCACTTATGCAGCAACGGCCGCATCAGGACAGGTCAAAACAATACAACGTTAACTAGCTAACCCCCAATGTGGGGAGAGGTTATTGCAGGAGGTGTTGTGCTAAGTGCTATACGTACAGAATAAAATAGCATAGGAGCATTTGGGCACCCTAACAGCCCATCATGACCTCAGTGAAGGATTATGGGTCAATCACTACATCAGTTGCCGTAGTGGTATCATCCAACCAACAGGTCCACACCTTGTCAAACTTTCGTGGGCAACCCCTGCTCGAGTAGGTGGCCTTATAAAGGGGCAAACTAGCGTTCACCAGGTTCTTCCAAAACCTGATAGAAGGGGGGGACGATTGCTTCCAGGTCATGGTGATGGCCTTTCGTGCATAGTACAATAACAAAGATATAAGCGTTTTCTTAGCTCTGAGGATCGACATTTGTTCCACGAGCCCCAGCAGACAGTATTTAGGGTCACAAGGGATACTGATCTTAGTAGTCCTGCCTATCACCAGGAGAACCTTCTTCCAGTAGCATTCAATCGCTGGACAAGTCCAGAAAATGTGAAGGAAGTCTCCTGGCCGATAGGAGCATCGCCAGCATGCTGAAGAATGCGTCAGCGACATCTGATGTAATCTGTGAGGCGTGTAATGGGCTCTATGAACAATTTTGTATTGGACCAATTTGTCCCTGGCTGATACCAAAGGGAGAATGGAAAATCCCAAACCTCCCTCCAATCATCGTCATCCAACTCCGGTATGTCCTCCACCCATTTCCTGCGGAGGGAGGACAACTCGGGGACGGCAGCAACCAGCAGGGACCTATAAATCTGAGACATGGGTTTCTCCAGGTCCTCAACCCGAAGGATGGATTCAAGCTCAGAGTATTCTAGCACGACTGGTTGACTTAAAAATTGACATCGATATGCATGTGCTATTTGGAGATAACGAAAATGGGCCCACGCAGGCACATTAAATTTAGCGCGTAGTATATGAAAGGGAGTAAGTTCCCCGTTAGTGATGACATGTTCGAGAGTTAATATTTTACACTTGGCCCAGGCCTTGCGGGTCCGGGATGGTACTGAACTGCGGGAGGTTAGGATTCAGCCACAGGGGGGTGTGGGGAGACCAGGAGTTCGGCAGGGGGGTCCTCAGCGCCTCCCCCGCCCTCCACGCCCTTATAGTGGTGCGCATAGAAGGGGTGAGGCAGTGAGGAGTTTTCAGCCCCCTGAATAGCAACCCCCGCAAGGCCTCCAGCGACCCCACTATAGCTGCCTCCAGGACCGTTGCAGCATTGGTCAGGTCCGGTCGCAACCACCAGTGGGCTGTTACGAGCTGAGTGGCCAAGAAATATTTGTGACAATCAGGAAGAGCCAACCCCCCATTCCCCACAGGCCTGGTGAGAGTGGAATATCTGAATCTAGGGGACTTGGGTCCCCAAATGAAGGAGAGAAAAAGTTGTTTCAGAGAATTAAAGAAGGTTTTAGTCAGCCATTGTGGGGAGTTCCTAAAAATGTACGTAAGCTTGGGAAGGATCTTCATTTTTAGAAGGTTAATGCGGCCTATAAGGGAGAGGGGAAGATTGCCCCACGCCTTCAACCTGGACCTGATCCCTACCAGAACAGGCTCAAGATTAAGCCGGACAAAGTCCTCGCTCTCTCTTGAGACAATAATACCCAAGTAGGTAAACCTATCCACCCACTGAAGCTTGGTAGAGGATGGAGAGGTCCTGGCCCCTTCGTCCACTGGGAAGAGTTGAGATTTATGCCAATTCACCTTCAACCCGGTAAAGACAGAGAAGGCATCCATAATTCCAAGTGCACCCCGCAGAGAGTCACCAGGATCATTCAAAAAGAGCAGAAGATCATCTGCATAGAGAGCCACCTTCTCCTCCAGCCAGCCCACCTGAAGACCACGGACCACAGCCGAACTCCTGAGAGCCTCAGCAATAGGTTCCATGGCCAGGGCAAACAAGGCCGGGGAGAGAGGGCATCCCTGCCTGGTGCCCCTCTGCAGGGGGAACGGAGGAGACAAGGAGCCATTCAATTTAATACGTGCCATGGGACCGGTGTACAGTGCGCCTATCCAGGCAATAAATTGCAGGGGGAAACCCATTCTTCTAAGCACCTCCCACAGATACCCCCATTCCACTGTATCGAATGCCTTTTCCATATCTAGAGTGGCAATAGTCCTAGTGCCTTGAGTATCATGGGGGGCATGAATGTTGGAAAACAGTCTACGGATATTGATATCCGTGGACCTACCTGGCATAAAGCCAGTTTGATCAGAATCAATCAGAGATTTGATTACCTTATTAAGTCTAATGGCCAGTATTTTAGTCAATATTTTTAAATCACAATTAAGGAGTGCTATCGGCCTGTAAGAGGCGCACTGTTTGAGGTCCTTATTAGGCTTCGGAATAAGAATAATATGGGCCTCTCTCATAGAGGGGGGCAGGGAGCCCCGTCCAAGACATGAGCAATACACCTGGGCCAACCTGGGGGCAAGGAGTTCTACGTGTGCTCTATAATACTCTATGGGTAGCCCATCCGGCCCCGGGGTCTTCCCTGCCGGGAAAGACCCAATGGCCATCGTGACCTCCTCTGGTGTGATCTCCGAAACAAGGAGCTGTCGCTCCTCATCAGAGAGCCACCCCAGTGCCAGCGTATCTAACAATGAGGTCATTGGTGCAGGGTCAAAGCATTCAGGGAGTGAGGAGACATACAGGGAGGTGTAGAACCTGGTGAATGCAGATAAAATATCCTCCGGAGAGGTAACCAGTACCCCGTCCTCCGTGAGTATTTCAGGTATAACCGCCACTGGCCTGTCCTGCTGCGCCAGCATAGCCAGTAATTTGCTATTCTTATCTCCATATTATGATTGTCCAAATTTACACATGACTGTGGGTGTTTTTTACTAAAGGCACATCCACTATGCACTACAAGTGCACTGCAAAAGTACACCTGAAACTGCACTTGGAGTGCAAAGTGGAGTTTCCTTTAGTAAATAACACCCATTCTCACCGCAAACTAAAATTTTACTCCAAATACATGTTTGGCGCAATGAAAAAGGAAGCCACACATTGTTGATAATTTAACATTTTAATCCAAGCACATTCACATGTGCGTTTTAGAAATGGTTTTTACAACAAAACAAGAAATTGTGTGTATCCAAAACAGACTTTCAGCTAATTTTTGTTTACTTGGTGTTTTGGTGTAAACAGGCATGTATCAAAGCTTAACATACAGAACACAGGAACTTACAAAGTTCAACTTTGAAAAGTGAAGACAATATCAGACATGAGTATGTACAAACTGGGCTGATATTGCCTTCATCACGTGGGGTGTCACCCCTGGAAAATCCAAATTTGGAAGATGCACACAGTGTGTCAACATGTGCTATCTCCTATCATGGGGGATCAATGTACATGTTTTGGGGCTGCAACCCCTTCATCTCAGCCACTTTCCACAAAACGCGTACATTGATCCCCCATGATGGGAGATAGCGCATGTTTACACACTCTGTGCATCTTCCAAATTTGGATTTTCTAAAGATACAAAAGTTGTGTTTTAAAATAGCAAAACTGAAACCCTAGCTAGTTTTTGGTGTTTCACACTCTCCCCCAAACATCAATGATGTTCTTCATTTTATTTTTAACATCATTGATGTTTTGCTGTATATTTTCCAAATCCCGATTGCACCCCATTATCTCCCCAATCAGGATCTGGGCACTTTCACTGGTAAAACGGAAATCTTCTTCCACATCATCTACAAAACAAAGCAAAAAAACACACCATGTAATAAAAATATGGTGAGATACATTGATGAGCTTACCAGAAGCTGTGTTCTCTGACACTCACCTGTTGTGGTGACAATTTGCCCAACCTCAACAATCTCTCCTTTTTCCTCCTCCTGCTCCTCTGTTTCTGGTTTTGGTATTTGGCCTTCTTTGGGAGGGGTGTGGTCCCTGGTGTCCTCATACTTGCCGAGTCTTCTCTCCCCTATGAGAATGTAAAAAAAGAATAATTAGCACACAGAGGGCAGAAATAGGAATATGAAACATTGCTTGGAAGTGTTGTACAATTGTGTTTTTTGGCCGAGTTCCAAGGTGAGAACATTATTGTGGACACTTTGTTAAGCTGGAATACTTATCTGCAGAACGATGTTTCTTACGAACGAATGAAACCATGAACTTGAAAGTGGCCATTTTAAAATGCACAACATGAAATCAAAGCACATTGAGCAGTATGCAAGCAAGAATAATCATATGAACACACAACTACTTACTTTTTTAAGAACACGCTTGATCCTTATGTACTGCTCGTGCTCCCTCAGTTTCAGGTCTGACCAGCGTTTTCTCAGTTGATCCTTGGATCAGCGTACCCCAAAATTCTTATGAAGATTCTTCACAACTTTATTCATGATCTTGGCCTTTCTGATATTTGGGTTTGGGTAAGGTCCATACTTCCCATCATAGTCGGTCCTGTTCAATATGTCCACCATCTCCAACATCTCTCCAAAAGACATATTTGAGGCCTTAAATCTTCTCTTCCTGGATCGGGACGTTTCAGGCTCCGGGCTTTCCTCACCCTCCTCCTCATTAGTGGAACTGTGATTGCGCACCTGTGTTCTCTCCGCCATGTGCTCTCCCTACTGCGCCAAAAGCAAAGGGGCGGGGAATAGTCTAGAAAGAACGTCAGGGGTGGGGGGAGTTTCACGCATGCGCACTGTATATAAAACGCAACACGCGTGTGTCGTAGGTAGGATCTGGGAACAGAGTGAGGCGCGGATGCGACGATCGTGCAAACGAAGGTAAAATTTTGAACTTGGTGCATCACTAGACTAGACTGCTTCTATCTAGGCCGATGTTGGGACAAGATTAGGAGGGTTTTTCATGGCATTATTAGTATTTAAGGGTTTGTCTTGTGTTGTGTCCATTCGGAAACCCAAATTTTATGAGGCTATTCCTCCAACTGTACAAGGAGATGCCCTGCCTGTGGCAGATCAACAACCAGTTTTAATCACGACAGAAGAAAGAGGAAGGCAGCGCTGGAGAAACTTCTTTCTTTGGTGCGGATCATGGTCCCCACGGCAAACATGGCCTATATGAATAGGAAAATTGGGGCCATGAAGATTACATATCTCTGGGCTCAGAATGATAGTCTGTTCTATTTGGTAACATTCAATTTGGAAAAGTCAGGAGCTCAAAATGGTGTGATTGATGATCAAAAAACTAAAACTATGTCCCATTTTCATACACAGGAAGACCTCAGTGGGGGGGAGGCTGTGGCAAGTGGCAGCCAGGAGGTCGATCAACGCCCTCCTTCTCCTCCTGCCCCAACTACAGGAGCCCAGCCACAGCCTCCAAGGATGCCTGGAGGGAAGTGCCTAAGGAAGACGAAAGAGTGATGGCCTGGATTCAGTCTGGTCTGCCAGAAGATGCAGCCTCTTGAAGAACCACATCCTAGGGACATAAATGGCATCTGAATTTCCTGATCTCTAGGACTTCTGGACCAGACTTCTTTCCCTGAGATATGTACTCTTCAGGCCACCAATTTTTCTTATTCTAATTTGTTCATGTCTGCCCTGAGGGCCAAAGGCTGCACCAAAGTAACAAGTTTCTCCAGCGCTGCCTTCCTCTTTTTATTTTATTGCGACTAAAATAAAGGTTTTTTTGTTTGATGAAATACTTGCGTATGTGTTTTCCTTCCAAAAGGCCAGTTTATTTGTGAGCAGGCAGGTACATTTCACACAAAAAAGTGACATGAATAACAAGGGTTACCAACACTAAACAACCTCCTGTTGATTAAAAAAGAAAAACAAAATATCAAAAATACAATAATGTTGTTGTGGTAAGTTTACACACAAAAAACACCCTAAAAAAATGGAGAAATTAGCAAACTGTCAAAAAAGGAGATGTTTAGGAAAAAAAAAAAATGCATCCAAAAAAGAATAAACAAAATCTAAAATTGTGTAGATGTGATGAAATCCAAAATTGTATTGCCGAAATGGTTAAAAAAGAGTCAGGAAATACGTTCGGGAGAAGTATGTGACTATGAGCATCAAAAGAAGTTCCTTCTTGCAGCATTGTAAAGAACAAGAGAATGCGCTTCATGAAAGAATTTTTAACATTGCAGCGTGACGAATGTGCTATATCGATTACGAGCAGTAGTTTTACCTGAACGAGCGCTTCCGTGTCGGAATTTGAATGTGAGCATGCGTGGCACCTTGTCCGTCGGAGTAGGCTACACATGATCGGAGTATGTCCGATCGGAGCAGTTTGTCGGAAAATATTTCCGGCAAGTTGGAAAATCCGACCGTGTGTACAAGGGCTAAGACTGGACGAAGGTCCCCTGATTTCTTCTTGACCAGAAACAATGGGGAGTAAATCCCCATCCCCTTTGTGAAGTAGGTACTTCTATTATTGCTTTCTTCTGGAGAAGCTCTTGAACGTAACTGGTCAGCAGAAAGAGGTTTACGAGATGCCGGACTTCCGGTGGAGAGGAGTGCTTGAGTGAATGAGTGACTGACGCTGTCTCCCCCTCCCTTGCTAGGAAGCAGTCTCAGCGGGATGTACGACCTACTTTCTTATCCCCCAGAAGGGGACGACGGAATGGCTGACTAGAGGCAAGCCCGAGGGTATCCCTCGCAAAGTTGGAAAGGTCTTACCGTCTCTCCCCTCTCTTCCCGCGGCTCCCTCCTTCCTCCACACCCGTGGATGTGGTGCGCCGGCTACTGGGACTGATAGATCGACGGAAACAGAGCGATGCAAAGAAAGTGACAGAGCACCGGAGCAATGAGTTGAGCGGGAGGAGGCGAGGATCTCGCGAGACTCCGGGACTTCCTGGGGCTTCCTGGTGTGGAGCCACGCTCGATGTACACCCCGTCCTGACGATGGAACGAGTCTGTGTGCCCCCTGTCTGCCTGGATTGACGGGGGGGAGGCGACCCCCCCCATAGAGCAACCCGGAGAGCATCAGAAGAGAGGGTGAGAGAGAGCTTATTTTTATATTCTCTATGGGACAGTAACTCTGAAGATAGACCTGATCCACCCTGAATGCCTATATGGGGCTGTATAAGTATGTATATAAAGGTGCATGGACTTTAGTGGTGTGACTCATAGAAACTGGGTGGCAGGTGAGTCCAGGTACATATTACCATATTACCATATACATTTATATGTTGGAACTTGCTTTTGGCTGTAGAGATAGCCTGGCTAAGAAAATAAGCTGGTGAGCAGAAACAAGCCGGAGAGCCCCCCCCCCCCCCCACACACACACCAGGGCTTCTTAAGACCTGACAGAAGTATGGATGCATAGTTTGGTGTAGTAAAAAGACTGAACTTTAATATAAAGAGATAATAAAAAATAAAGAAAGCGGTGGAGAGTAAGTAGCAGGGATATGACAACACGCAGACGTGCAGCATTACAACCAGCTGCAGGTGGAAGTAGGAATTCGGCAAGTGTACTGCGAGCTTACCTGACGCCGCAAAAGGGAGAACGATTGGCAACCCGGAACCAAGAAGGGAGACGGGGGAGCCTGGAGATGGTAGGCGGGCACACGAAGGTGGGACGAGGAGCATCAACACTGAACCACAATGAGCCTACGGGGTACGGCCGTGGGTTACAAACCTCAGGTAGAGAGGAGCGGAGAGTAAGTGGAAATTATCTGGAGGGAAGGCAGAGAGAAGGAACACAAACCCTAGGAGGCATGAAAGAGGACTGGAGGGACGGTGGTGTGAGGGGGGATAAAAAAAGACTTTCAATAATGGAAGGCATCCCAACAGACCAGGGTCAGGATCCACAAAGACCCCCTGCTAAGGAAATAGCAATAGCCAGTGAAGATGAGGAAACCCGATATACAGCCGATAATGGAGGTAATATACCTGAGGAAGAGCAATCAGAAAGAAGGGTGAAAGGCAAGGACCCCATAGGACATCACGCCGACATATTAAGGAAAGAAATGGTAAAAGAGAGACTGGAAAACCCCACCATGATAGAGCAAAATAAAAGAGGTTCTGAGGGGGTAGAGACAGAAAGTATAAATATAGAATGGGACCTAAGAGAGCATATAAAGGCTCTCCCCACGAAGGCGGACATTCAACAGTTAATAGCAACAGTAGAGAAATCATGTAAGCAAGCAGTGGAAGAATTAAGGGAGGAGGTGGTGGAAGTAGGAAATAGAATGGAAGGAATTGAAAATACCCAAGAAGAGATTGCACAGGCGGTAGCAGAGGCCCAAGACACTATTAAATACCATGAGGAAGTAATGAATAATTATAGAGATCAAATGGATGAATTTGAGAACAGGGATCGGCGACAGAATATACGTATACGAGGTCTACTGGAAAAATACCATAGTAGTGACCTGCCAACGGTGGTTCAAAAGTTATTCTGTCAAATTATGGGAACAGCTGCGCCGGAATTTATTGAAATGGATAGAGTGCATCGTGTCACCTCTTTTGGTACTCAAAACAAAGATAAGCCTAGGGATGTGATATGCAAATTGCATAAGTATACAATAAAGGAAACAATAATCAGGATTGCACGGGACACCTCCACAATTGAATACGAAGGAGCTCATATCCTCCTGTTCCCTGACATATCTCGTCGTACATTAATGCAGCGTAGAATGGTCCGACCACTATTGGAAGCTCTACAGGCAGCAGGCATTAGGTACCAATGGGGGTACCCATTTCGCTTAATAGCATCAAGGAACGGGAAAACAGCAGTACTACGTACCAGAGACGATTTAAAAAAGAGTTCTTGGAAATATTAGAGCTTCCATTCATAGATTTCCAGGATTGGAGAATAGCTAACGTCAAGACACAAATCCAACGACCTGAGCCGTGGTCCCAAGTGGGAGGAAAAGGCTAACGAAAGACTTTAGTACACTTTAGTATAAAAGATTGAAAGTAGGGAAAAGAAGAGAGACTTAGGAAGAAATAGAAATAAGCAAAGCCAGGGGGGAGGGGGGGGGGAGTATGGGTCAGTTCTCAAACTCGCTACTTGACTTTATTGAAGGTCCCCTCTTTTTTTGTTTTTTGTGTTTTTTTGTGTTTTTTGTTTTTGGTTTCTGTGAATTTTTTTTTTCCAATTAGGCGGGTCCCGTGGAAAGGGACTGACTAACCTGCAATATGCAGGAGGGGGGGAGGGCTCGGGAGGAGCAAGGAGCAACCAAACGGGCTCACCCTACCGTTAGTTGGTACATTTTACTAAGTAAAGTGTTAGGTTGTGGATGTGGTCGGTACGGAATTTTTTTTGAAGTTTTTCTGCAGGTGTACATGGAGGCGGGGAACACGAGATACGCAGAAACAGATTAAGAATGGTATATATATACTCAGATTAAAGAAATGGCTAAAGTATTAAAAATAATGACTTATAATGTAAGGGGATTGTGCTCACCCCAAAAAAGGGTCCGTCTTTGGCAGGAATTAAATCACCAAGCTGTAGACATAGTTTTTCTACAAGAAACACATTTTATGTCAGGATCCGTACCAAGGCTACCGTTATTCCCATACAACCAGTGGTTCCATGCAGTATCGCCTATTGCGAGAGCTAGAGGAGTATCGATAGCCTTTGGGAACACGTGCCCTCTGACATCCATAGTGGTGAACATAGACCCAGAAGGGAGGTTCCTTTTTATTAAAGGAACACTGCAGGGACAAGGGTACACATTTGCTTCAATATATGCCCCAAACACACACACAGTTGATTTTCTGGGAAAAACACTAAAAGCGTTAGAAAAATTCAGGGAAGGGTTCTTGATTCTTGGAGGGGATTTTAATATTATTGTTGACACTAAATTAGACACAACAACAGGGAAAACACCACTATCATTTAGAGCACTTACACATGTAAAAAAATTATTCCAATCCTCACACCTGGTAGATAGTTGGAGGGCATTAAACGGAGAAAAAAAAAACGACAGTTCCTATTCAAAGAGCCATAACACCTACTCCAGGCTGGACTGGATTTTGGTAGACCAATATTATTTAGAATATGTAAAAGCAGTAAGCATTAAGCCAATAACGATCTCGGATCATGCCCCGGTGGTGGCGGTGATCTCCCCTATATACGCGGGTCATAAGGAACGAACGTGGAGATTAAATGAGTCATTACTGGACGATAAAAAAATACTAGAGGACCTCCAACATAAATTAATGGAGTATTTCGATTTAAATACATCAGAGGAAGTATCGGAGCAAACGGTGTGGGAAGCCCACAAAGCAGTAGTTAGAGGAGAATTAATAGCACATGGAACACGAGTTAAAAGGGAAAAAAGAAAAGAGATAGAAGATCAGTTGGAAAAAATAAAGGAACTAGAGAACAAACATAAGAGCACTTGCGAACCAGGAGATGCCAGGCAGCTGGGAATTATGAGGGAGGAGTTTTCCAGGTGCCTGGACAGAAGGGTCAGGGATAAATATAGATTTATTGCACACAGGTTCTATGAGCATGGGAATAAATGTGGCCGATTACCGGCTAAACAACTAAAAAAAAAAGAGGGAATTATCTCACGTACACGAAATCAGAGTGAATAATAAACAAGTAAAGGACACGAAATTAATAGCAATGGAATTTCAACAATTTTACAAGAAGCTATATAATATCCAACCCATTCTGGAGCAGGCGGAAGATAGGGGGAGGATAGAAGAGATGAGAGATTACATTAGTAGTTCTACAATACCAATGTTCGCTTCCAGGATAATAGAAAAACTAGAAGAACCAATAACTAAAGAGGAAATAAGAAAAGCAATAGAGAACCTGCCGAGGGGGAAAAGCCCAGGACCCGACGGGCTAACTAATGCATACTATAAGAAGTTTGCCCAAATTTTAGAAACACCTTTATGCAGATATTTCAATAATATTACTGCCTCCAACACAATGTCCTCAGACGCACTGCTAGCATACATAACAGTTTTACCGAAACCGGGGAAGGACCCACAGGAATGTGCCAATTACAGACCCATATCACTGCTTAATTCAGATACTAAACTAATAGCAAAAATTATAGCTACTAGAATACAAGAAGAGGTAACACAATTGGTCCATCGTGACCAAACTGGTTTCATGAAAGGCAGAGAAACCAAAGATAACACCATACGAGCCCTACATATACTTTATTGGATGCAAAATGGCCCAGATAAATCACCCAGAACAATGCTATCAATGGATGCTGAAAAGGCATTTGATAGAGTGGACTGGGAATTTATGAAGGAAGTGCTGAAAGCAATAGGTATGGGAGATCGAATGATGGGATGGATAGCAGCATTATATGCAAAACCCAGAGCAAGAGTGAAGGTGAACGGTACTCTATCAGGCTGCTTTGAAATACGAAATGGCACAAGACAGGGGTGTCCCCTGTCTCCAATACTGTTTGCCTTGACTCTGGAACCATTTTTGTGCAGGGTGAGAGAAAATAAGAGAATAAAAGGGATAAGAATAGGATCTGAGGAGCATAAGGTATCAGCATATGCTGATGACCTACTATTCTATCTTTCAGAACCACAGGGATCAATAATGGCACTAATGGAGGAGGTCCAGAGATATGGAAAAATGTCCAACTTTAAAATAAACATGGAAAAATCCATAATATTACCCTGTCATGTACCCCCATTGATGTCAATGGTAATGAAGAATAACCTCCCATTTAAATGGGAAAAAAAATCATTATATTATTTAGGAATACATATCACGGCGGAGGCTAAATCTTTATATGAACTTAATTATGGAACTCTAATAACAGAAATAACTAAAGATTTAAATAGGTGGAAGGGTCATTCATTGACATGGTTTGGAAGGCTAAACACTTTGAAAATGAATATATTACCCAGAATAATATATATCTTAAATACTGTACCTATAGCAGTGCCTCAGGTCTTTTTTAAGAGAATACGTAAAATGTTTATATCCTTTATATGGAATGATAAAAACCCTAGAATAGCATATGATATCCTGCGTAGAAATAAGAAGGAAGGTGGAATAGGGCTTCCAGATGTCTTTATGTACTATAAAGCAATGTCTATGGTACGAATACTAAACTGGTGCCATGACTCCTCAAATAAGGCATGGGTTTCGGTAGAAGAAAGTATGGCGGGCAGAAATCCTAGCAGGGGCTCCATGGATACAGGCCACGAATAGAGCTTTATCAAAGTGGACATCACCACTAACACGGAATACGTTAGCAGTATGGGACAGAATGAACAAAAATGAAAAATATGCACCACGCACATCACCACTGGCCCCATTAGGGGGATATCCATGGTTTCCACCGGGGGAAGAAAAGGGAGCATTAGGTTCCTGGGGCTCAGGGGGAATACAAGGTGTCTAAGATACGCTCCATTGGGAAGTTTTCTTCCCCTAACAGAATTAATATCATCACAAGGAGATACACACATGTCGAGATGGAGATATTACCAAATGAGAGATTTTTTTAATAAATTAGAACCCCAAGTAAGACCTCTGAGCTCCCTTACGACATATAAGAAGATGTGTATGAAAATAGAAAAACCAAGTAACTTACTATCCCAGATGTATAAATTAGTGCTTAGTGAACAAAGTAGCACAATTCCTTACTTTATAAGAGAGTGGGAGAAAGAACTAAGATGCACATTTAGACCAACACAAATAAAAAAACTTATGGAAATGACGCACGCGACATCAATAAGCGCAGCAATACAAGAAATGTCATATAAGTTTATAGCCAGATGGTACCGAACCCCAGCCAGAATAGCAGAGATATACCCAACAGCGGATGGGCATTGCTGGAGAGGATGTAAGGATAAGGGGACATACCTTCATCTATGGTGGGACTGCCCAAAAATTTGGATTTTTTGGGAGGGAGTGGCTAAATGGATAGGGAGGATAACAGCAAAACCAATAGAAATGACACCCCTACAATATCTGTTTCATGGGACAGAAGGATCCATTAAATCTTATAAAAAAGGAGTCATACCACATCTGCTGAATGCAGCCAAAATATTAATACCTAGATATTGGAAGCAGATAGCATGTCCCACTCTATTTGAATGGAAGGGAGAGGTAGATAAAATAATGGAAGCTGAAAAATGGATATATGATATAAAAGAACAACAAGAAAAATATAAAAACATGTGGGCAGGCTGGAAGCACTATTCCCGAGAAATAGAGAAAGAGTAAGTTATACCAGATAAAAAATTTTGATAATCCTTCGTGAGCCTCCCAGAGATCCCTGATAGGGAGAGGGAGGGAGGAAAGAAGGGAGAGAGAAAAATCAAGAAGCTGTTACGCAAGCTCGTGTCCTCCAAAGGTACATCGTAGAAAGGGTAAAGGGGAAATATGAATCCGAACCACAACCTTTAAATTTTGTTGTTTGTAGTATGTTTTAGGCCGGGTTCACACTATAGCGATATCCGCGGCGTTTACCCGCATCGCACACCTCCCGCCGGCAGTTCACACTGCCCTATGCGGACGGCTGGGAGTGTCAATGTTATGTTAATGACACCCCCAGATCCGTCGGCATATCGCAGTGCGATCTGCCGACTCGCACAGGAATCGGATCGCATGGTGTGAACCCCCATGCGATCCGATTCTGTTGCGGACCCAAAAAAGGGTCCCGTGCGAGTTTGCTGCGGGAGCGCTGCGAATTCAGCCATACTATCTGTATGGCTGAACTCGCATCGCTACGGAGATCGGATGTGATTTGCTGTGCGAATCACATCCGGATCTCCCCCCGCAGCGGTGTGAACCGGGCCTTAAGGTATATGGGAAGTGAATAAATGATGGAAATGTAATTGGAGGAGGGGCTTGAGGGAGGGGGGTAAGCACAAAACACAAACAATACACTAAGGGGTCACAAATGGAATAAAAGCACGCAATAATGATTAAATGAGAAAGGATTTTTATTTATTTTTTATAAATAAAAGGAATCACAAGGGCACAATAAAAACACATAAAGAAGGGAAATAACACAGGGGAGAAATTTAAATTCCCCCCCCCTTTTTTTTTTTTTTTTTTTTTTTCCTCCTACACATAGGTTAACTCTACTCCAAGTATCCCCTCCTCTCGGGCCACCAACTAATATTGTTATAGATATGTAATGGAAAAGTATGTATGTAAATGTGAAGACATTGGGGGACTGGTATAAACCTCAATGCCTCAGGATTGAATGTAATTGTCTGTTGAATTTTATATAAGAAAATAATAAAGATGATTTAAAGGAAAAAAAAAAAAAAAAACTGGTCAGCAGAAAGTTTTTCCCCTGATTGTGGAAGCCTGGTCGGACAAAAATTATCCCCTGGGGGACGTCTTCTGAAAGACCATCTGTGCCCAAAACGGACAGTGGCCACTGTCCATGGGTCCTTTATTGCTTCCGCCCAAGCCAGCTTGAATTTTGATACCCTTGCCCCCACTACCGCTGGCTGGGCGGACACATCTTCAAAAAGACTTTTGGTCACCGGAAAGCGGGAGTCTTGAGTTTCTGGAATTTCATAAAAGATTTTTGGGAGATCTTCCAGCTCCTCCTGTATTCTTTCCCCAGCCTATAAGCTTTCACATCCCTGTATATGTCTGGCAGATTACGCCTAAAGGGAGGAGGTCTCTGCTGCTTCGGTTTCTTGTCTGCTGGTATCAGTCCCGATTTCCCACCAGTTACTTATGAAATTGCTGAATCCAGCTTTGCACCAAAAAGATTCTCGCTGTCATATGGAATGCGGCACCAATTGGATTTAGAGACAGGATCCGCCGACCAGGGTTTCAGCCCCAGTGCCCGCCTGGCCAATACAGATGCCAACATGGCCCTTGATCCTGATTTAATCACATCCACTGATGCCTCTGCCACAAAGTCCTTTACTATGCTCTCCTGATCCGCTCCTTCTGAGACCAACTTCTCGGTATTCGCCGACCAGCTGGAGATGGCCCTGCCTACAGCTGCAAGTGCCACTGCCGGTCTGCAAGCGCCTCCTGCCGCTAGGTAGGCCATTTTCATATCTGTGTTGATCCTTCTATCCAGAACATCCCTGAATGTCACAGCGTCCTCAATCGGCATTGTCACATGCCTGGCTAATCGCATGAGAGATGCATCTACAATAGGAGGAGAGACGAGAGGACTCACTTTAGGCCCCTTCAGGGGATATCATTTGGTAAGCCTGTTATTCAGGCTCAATTTTTTTCTCACGTCCTTGCCATTCTTCCTTGATTAAATCGTCCAATTCTTCAATGAACTTTTGTGGTTCGGGAAGTATTTCTTCCATTTCAGTTGAACCTCCTGGGGTTCCTCCCAGCCAATCGCCTCTTTAACCGATTTGACAAATGGTTCTATTAATGAAAAATTGAAAGCTGCAGACGCATCCAACCCCTCATTGTCAGATGGGGAATCCAGCTCTCTTGATGTATTGGGAGGAGCAGATGAGGCACTTTGCGTTGACAACTCTGTCTCCGGAGTAAGAATCTGTGGAGCTACAGGCTCTTTAGACTGTGGATATCTTTCCTTAGTCTCTTCCTCGAAGCACCTACGGCAGGCCAGTTTGTTGGGGAGAGCTGCGACCCCGCATATCCAGCATGCGTTTCCGGAGGGTCGCACTGGGGATCGCTGTCTATGCACAGGAGATCTTCTAGGGTAAGTGCAGCTGTGCCTAGAATATGATCTGGAACGACTTCTCCTGCGACTCCCTCTATGGCCTGAGCGACTTCTCCTGCGACTTGAGCTGCTCAGTCTGTGGCCGGAATGGCTTTTCCTGCGTGAGGTCTCTCTGTGCCTTGATTCGGATGATTTTGAGGACCTGGTAGGGCTAACCATTTAGGCAGCGTTAGGATTGCCTTCTTTTTAATCTTCACTAATTACCAAGGTAAATCCTCCCCCCTTACCTAATGGACTGACGGTGATCTGCTAGGGCAATGGTCTCCACGGAAAGGAAATAAGGCAAGCCAAACAGATATATAATGTCAAAAATGTGTATAGGGAATGCAGGGAGGAAAGAGCACAGCAGACAGGCAGTAACCATTAGTATAGTAACAGGTGCCCACTCACCTAAACAGGATGGGTGAAAGTTTTGTATGGCAGGTCAGAATACTGGCAATCAGGGCAGTCTTTAATTTGGATTGGGCCCTGGGCAAACATTTTCTTGGGCCCCCCCCCCCCCCTCCATTCTGAGGCATACAAAAAATAGCAGGTAGACTCAAAATCAGTTTACTGCAGCAGATCGCGCAGTGATTGCAATTGTTTGCCAGAGGTTACAGCCTATCCTTACTGCTCGCTGGCTCGTTGCTAGAGGTTACAACACATAATTTCTGCTTGCCGATTGGTTGCTAGAGGTTAATGCACATCATTACCACTTACTGATTGGCTACTAGAGATTAAAGCAGATCACTACTGTTCGCTGATTGGTTGCTACAGGTTAATGCACATCATTACCTCTCACTGAGCAGTGGAGCAATCCTAAATAATTGAGCAAGTAAAGGGGCACATTAATACACACACATACTACAGGAGAGTGTCAGAGAGTGCAGACATATTACAGGAGAGGTTCAGAGACTGCAGACATACTGCAGGAGACAATCAGAGACTGCGGACATACTGCAGGAGATTACCAAAGACTGGCGACATACTGCAGGAGACAATCGGAGACTGGCGACATACTGCAGGAGACAATCGGAGACTGCGGACATGCTGCAGGAGACAATCAGAGACTGCGGACATGCTGCAGGAGATGGTCAGAGAATTTTCAGCAATGCACAGCTTGACAGATGAATAACACAGCTCAGGGTTTAAGCAGTCAGGCATTTTATGGGTGCAAGGAGATACCTGGGCAGCCAAACTCACTACATACATTTAGAGGGATTCCATTCTCTGCTCTCTCTACAACAGCTGGGGGCTCCACTGATGCTTTGTAGGGGGGCCCCGTTACCCGTGAATTGGGGCCCCAATGAAGGTTTTGCAGAGTGCACAGAGTACAAGAGGACTGGAGGCTGTATTCCCGCGCTAGCCAGCTGAGGGGGCGGGGCCGGGAGCTCCACTGACACTCTGACCCCGCCCCCGTTCAGCCTGTATGCTCAAACAGAGCGGCTGTAGTGAGAGCCAGTGCTCGGAGTGGAAGCGTCAGTCGAGCTCCCGGCCCCGCCCCCTCTATACTGGCTGGGGAATACAGGACAAGAGGACTGGAGGCTTTATTCCCGCGCTAGCCAGCTGAGGGGGCGGGGCCAGGAGCTCCACTGACGCTCCCACTCCGAGTAATGGCTCTCACTACAGCCGCTCTGTTCCGAGCATACAGGCTGCATGGGGGCGGGGCCAGAGCGTCAGTGGAGCTCCCAGCCCCGCCCCCTCTCAGCTGGCTAGCACGGGAATACAGCCTCCCGTGTCCTCTGTGCACTCTGCAAAACCTTCATCGGGGCCACAATTCGCGGGTAGCAGACAGTGCGGGCCCCCCTACAAACATTGGGCCCAGGGCAAGTGCCCGTTTGCCCTGCGCTAAAGACAGCCCTGCTGGCAATCCAGAGTCTAGGTACAAGTATACAGACAAATTCAATGAAATCCCTTTTAAATCTGCAGCCGGAGCTACGCACAGGAAGACTGCCAAAGGATACATACAAGGTAAACGGAAAGACAGAGATGGAGACCACTGCAATTTAGCCAAGCCTGTTTAAGGCTTATGTGCTGAGTATATCGCTAAGCCTGTTTAAGACTTATGTGCCAAAGACATTGCGAAACCTGTTTAAGGCTTATAACAGGAGCCGAACAATACTACTAGAGCCTGTTTAAAGCTCCAACCATAGGCACATAAAAATGCAAGCCTGTTTAAGGCTTATTCAAGGTCACAGAGAGAGTTGTAACATACCCCTGAGATCACCAGAGTAGGGTTCTTTCCATTTAGCTTCGTTTAGAGGCTGTACCGGTAAAGACTTCCATCCAGGAGAGGCTAGAACCTGGCTGGGGCGAAGCGGTAAGGGGGTGCTGATCAGTGCAGTCCCAACAGGTGAGGAAAAGTAAGAGAATGTTGGAGCGGGGCCAGTATCGTCATCTTATAGCTATGTGGTCCTATCAGGTTGTGGAGGCGGAGTCACAACCCAGAGTGTATGCTGCCATGATGCGACAGGAAATAAGATTTCTGTACTCACCGTAAAATCCTTTTCTCTGAAGTTCATTGACGGACACAGCACCTTTAATCTTGACCTTAGGGTTATATCGTCATCTTCAGGAGAGGACTAGGTAGAACATGTAAAAACAGCAAAACTGCCCAGTACCACCCAGGGGGCGGTCCTACTGGCTATAACCCCTCACTCTGCTTCCAGCAGCTCAGTTCGTCAAAAAGCAGTACAAACATGAATAGGTGGGGTGGGTGCTGTGTCCATCAATGAACTTCAGAGAAAAGGATTTTACGGTGAGTACGAAAATCCTATTTTCTCTTTCGTTCATTGATGGACACAGCACCTTTAATCTTGACCTTAGGGACATCCCCAAGCAGTGTCAAAAACGAGGTGTGGGTACAAAAAAAAAAAAATACACCCATAACAACAAGAACTCCTCAACAGAGGAGTTGCTACCTTAAACGGCTGCCTGCAAATCCTTGTGGCCGAAGCATGCATCCACAGACGCGCTCATATCAACCTTGTAAAATTTAGTGTGAACGGACAGCCAGGTCGACGCCTTGCACACCTGGGAAATGGACGCTTGATGTCTGAAAGCCCAGGAGGCACCAATTGCCCTGGTAGAATGTGCCGTGACAGGAACAGGGGGCGACTGCCCCCTTATGGCATAAGCCTGAACCACGATCTGTCTGCTCTACCTAGAAATGGTGGCTGACGAGACTGCCAGGCCCTTCTTCAGACCAGTCACCAATACGAACAGGGAGTCCAACCTCTGAAAAGGAGCTGTAGCAGACAAATACACACGCAGAGCACGTACTACGTCCAAAAAATGCAAATCAACCTCTTTGAGATGTAACGGCCGAGGACATAAGGACGGAAGCAGAATGTCCTAATTTAGATGAAAAGCCGAAACAACCTTTGGAAAAAACGAATGCTGCGGGCGCAGCACCGCCTTATCCTTGTGGAGGATCAAGTAGGGAGACTTGCACAACAAGGCCACCAACTCAGAAACCTGCCTTGCAGATGTAATAGCCACTACAAAGACTACTTTCTGAGAGAGTGTCAATAAGGGAATCTCCCTAATGTTTTCACCGCATCTCCTCACACATGGAGATGTAGGCCTTCCACCTACGATGATAAATCTTCCAAGAAGAGGACTTCCGTGCCCTCAGTATAGTGGAGATTACCGAATCCCACAGTCCTCGGTTCCTTAGCACCTGCCTTTCAACAGCCATGCCGTTAAAACCAGCGACGGTAAAGCAGGATGAAGTATTGGACCTTGTGACAGAAGGTCTTCTCGCATCGGCAGCCGCCAAGGAACATCCACCATCATTCTGACTATGTCAGTATACCAAGGACGTTGAGGCCAATCTGGTGCAATCAGAATCACTGGAATTCCCTCGGCCTCCACTCTGCGTAGCAGACGCGGTAGGAGCCTGAGTGGGGGGAAGGCATAAATCCGCTGATAATGCCCCCATGGAGCCACCAACACGTCCGACGCTTCCGTCCAGGAGTCTCTTGACCTGGCCACAAACCTCTTTACCTTCCGATTGAGTCAAGAGGCCAAGAGATTCACATCTGTTGTGCCCCACCTTAGGCAAATGAGCCGAAATACATCCGGATGCAGCGACCATTCCCCCTGGTACAGCAGCTGGCGACTGAGGTAGTCTGCCTGCCAGTTTTATACACCTGGAAGCTGCTCTGCCCACTGCAGGATGTGAGCAACCTCCAGTGCTGCAGCCAAGCTCCTTGTCCCTCCTTGATGGTTGACATACACCACTGTGGCGTTGTCTGACTGGATCCTGACTGGATGCCCCCACAGCCTCTGTGACCATGTGGAGAGGCACCACCTGATTGCCCGAAGCTCCAGCACATTGATCGGTAGGCAGGATTCTTTTTGCGCCCAGGGCTGACTGTACGCCCCAAACTCCCCCCAGCTGGTCAGGCTGGCGTCTGTTGTAATCACCGTCCAATGAAGCGAAAGGAATGACTTCCCGGTCCAAAGGGCCGGAGACCTCAGCCAGCAGAGAAGGGAATCCCCGACTAGCTAGCTCACCCAAATTTGACAATCCAGGGATGTCGACGATTTGTCTCATTTGGACTGGATCTCTTTCTGCAAGACTCGAGTGTGGAATTGAGCATACGGTACTGCCTTGAAAGTGGCAACCATGAGACCCAAAACTCGCAAACAAAAACGCAGCGACGACCACCTGCGGGACACCAATAACTTCACCGCAGCTTGAAGAGTCTGCAGCTTGTCTGAAAGGAGAAAGACTCTCTCCTCTGAGGAGTCCAGAATCAAGCCCAGGTACTCCAGGCGTTGAGTCGGCACCAACACCGAAATTTTGGGTGTTCAACCTCCAGAAATCTCCCGGAGAGTTTGTATGGTGATTGCCACATCCTCCCTTAATTCTGAGGCGGAAGCTGCTCTCAGGAGGAGGTCATCCAGGTAACCCACGATTGTGATCCCTTGTTGTCTTAGCAATGCCAGAATTGGGGCTAGCACCTTGGTGAAGATCCTTGGCGCCATCGCTAGCCCAAAAGGGAGAGCCACAAATTGATACTGCTCATCCTTGACCGCAAATTGTAGAAACCTCTGATGCCTGACACATATGGGGACATGCAAGTATGCATCCTTGATGTCCAAGGACGGCAAGGATTCCCCCTGATGGAGTGCAGTGACCAAGGAGCGAACCGATTCCATCCTGAACCTTTGTACAGGACCGAACAGACCGCTTCCCTCTTTGGTACTACAAACAGATTGGAGTAGAATCCCTGAAACCTTCCTGGTGTCGGTACAGGTACTATCACCTCGCGCACCAGCAGGTCCTGTACTGCCCCAAACAGGGCCTCCCGACGAGCCAGAAGAAGATGGCGGACAAGAAACTACCTTGTAGCCTGATGAAATCAGTTTGCAGACCCACTGTCCGGAAAGGAGGGAAGTCAACCGGGCTGCAAAATCCCGAAGGCGACCCCCCCATCCAAGAGTCGGGCAGGGGCAAACCTTCATGCAGCAACAGATTTGCTTTCAGGCTTGTTTGGCTTGTGAAACCAGGGATGCTTTTGTCCCTCAGCAGGCACCTTGTCCGACTGAGAGCGATTACCTGCCGACCTGGCCAGACTAAAAATCCGCTTCTGAGCAGAAAAGGAGGGCCCCAGCCTACGGCATGGCTCCTTATCCTCTCTGGACTTTTGGAGCAAAGTACTCTTACCTCCCAGTAACATTCTTAATAATGTCATCCAGCGAGGATCCAAATAGCCTCTCTCCCTGGAAGGGCAAATCCGCCAGCGCTTTCTTAGAAGCCTAGTCTTCAGAACAGCATTTAAGCCAAATCAGGCGATGTAGCACCACAGCTGATACTGAGGCTCTAGAAAGCAAAGGGGCCGTATCTAGGGCTGCATCACAGACATACTTCAGGCCCTGCACCAACTAGTCTGCCAGTTCCACGCAGACAGGGGAAACCTGTTGCTTCTCCAACTCACGGTGCAACAACATAGCCCAT
Organism: Lithobates pipiens; assembly: GCF_037356315.1. NCBI lineage: Eukaryota > Metazoa > Chordata > Amphibia > Anura > Ranidae > Lithobates > Lithobates pipiens. Next base: position 193,131,719 of record NW_027507718.1, read on the forward strand.
TCAGTAAGCATCTGTGACACCAGGGCCAAGGCTAGCACTGGCCGCAATGCTGACCCCCACCACCATAAACATGGACCAGGCAACCGCCTTGGCCTTTCTGTCGGCAGGGTCCTTGAAAGTAGGGGTCCCTTCCACCAGAATCGTGGTTACTGTTATTTAACCTGGATACCGGGGGGGTCAACGACCAGAGATGTCAATTTTTTCAGGAAACTCTCCTCAAAGGGGTAACGCACTACCATCTGTCTCGGAACTGAAAAGGTCCGCTGCAGGCCAAAACGTATCAAAATAAGTTAGGTAGGGAAACACCTTAGCAGGGCCGGCTTGTGGGACCCGAAAGGGACCAACACCTCTGCAGATGCGCCCGCCGTATCCTCTTCTTTATCCTCTTCTTTATAGTATCCTGCACAGCTGTTTTAAGTGCTGCTACTAGTTATTTTTCCTGCGTTGACCTGGACACGGAGTCATCCTCACTCTCCAAACAGTCCTGATCTGCAGCCTCTGAAACGCCAACAGGGGCCACCTGTCACAGTGGGACCTGTCAGAGCTGTCCCCAGAAGACGGTGGGGGGAGGGGTCGTTTTTTACTCCCCTTGAGCCCGCATGCGGCTTCCACCCTGGCAACAAAGGACTCCAGGACCTCCGACAGAGCGTTCATAGGCACCGCAGGTGCAGGGGAACCGGTTGCAATAACAGGGCTGTCTGGGGAAGAAGCACCAGCTTCTGACGCCATGCTGACCCACTCTCGCCTTTCGCCACTAGGGACCTAAGGCAAGCCACAAAAATGCCCACCCTCCTAGCTGCCACAGACTGAGGGGCCCCCTGCAGGACTTACCACCCTGACCCAGGTACTGTGCTGCCGTCGCCCAATCTCCCCTGTGCCAGCCACGGGCCACCCAGCGCTAGAGTAAAACAAAACTTAGGGTACTAGAAAATGGCCGCCGGCCGACTCAGCCGGACTGACTTCAAGAAACTGGCTGTGGCTACAAGAAAATGGCCGTGGTTCCCGTAGCGGCCAGTCCCCACATGGCAACACATAGATACTCAAAAAAACGGCCTAAAAACAGGGAGAAAAGGAGCGGACCACCGACCGCCCAGAGCAGCCCCCTACCAGGACCCAGAGACCCCCCAGAGGACCCCCGGACAGGCACTGCACCCCCTATGCCCAGTCACACAGTGGCCCCTTAGCATGGGAGAGGAGGGAAAGGGACAGGGATAGAAGAAAGGGAGAGGGAGAGACCCCCTAGTTGACCTCCCAGGGAATGCCCAGCTACTCCCTTCTGCCGAGACAGGTGGAACCATACTGACCCCTCCTGCAGGGACTGCTGGGTGAATTCCACGGACAGACCCATCACCCAAGTAGTACAGGGTGGCTGTTGGCCACGGCACACTGTGACATGGACAGCAGTAACCCGGTCATATGCATGCCCCAGAGCATATAGCTCGCCGGCCGGCCACCTCTGGACAAGATGGGGCATGTCGTGGCCGACCCAGTGCGTAGTTAAGGTCTGCACATGCTCGATGGCCAGGCTGGGGAAGACTACCAGGATCTATATTATCCATATATATTATATTATCACCCAGCCCAGCTGTTGATTGTAGATCACAGGAATCGAAAAGCAGAAAAAAGAAATAATTCCAAGGACCAATGGTCCCCACAGGGTGCCAAGTCCTTCTCCTATACTAGGCAGAAAAAAACTGAGCTCCTGGAAGCAGAGTGAGGGCTTATAACCAGTAGGACCGCCCCCTGGGCGGTAATGTGCAGTTTTGCTGTTTTTACATGTTCTTCCTAGTCCTCTCCTGAAGGTGGCGGTATAATCCTAAGGTCAAGATTAAAGGTGCTGTGTCCGTCAATGAACGAAAGAGAAAAGGGCTTTTTTTTTTTCTTGTATTTCATTTTACTTGCTTTTCAGCAGAATTGTCACAGAAATTTTAGCAGAAGAATTACTGTGTAAGTGTCACTGGCAGGGAAGGGGTTAACTGTGTTACCTAGGGAGTGATTCTAACTGGGTGTGGGACTGCTTGGGTGAGGAGAGCAATCGTTGTTCATACTTAGTTTGAACAACAGATCGCTCTCCTCACCCCAGACAGCACAGAGATCTGTCTGTCTCTGTGTGGAGCGTTCGCGGGTGCCCAGTGGTCATCACGACCGCCGGGCACACGCATCGGCATTGCACGTGCCCCCCTAGTGGTCAAAAGGTGAACCGACGTACAATTACATTGGTTCGCCCAGGGGTGCCAACCTGCTGCAGTATAACTGCGGTGGCTGGTCGAGAAGGGGTTAATGACTGGCTGGCATGATACCACTGGATTTGCATAAAGCCAATGTGGTGCCTACATTTTAAAAAGTTTTTACCATTCCAGTGTTTGCAAACGATGCCAATCTATGCAGTGGAATTTTAGCCTTACAGAACGTGTACGTGTGTTGTTTTTTTTTTATTGGTTGAACTAGATCAGGGATATGCAATTAGCGGACCTCCAGCTGTTGCAGAACTACCAGTCCCATGAGGCATAGCAAGACTCTGACAGCCACAAGCATGACACTCAGTGGCAGAGGCATGATGGGACTTGTAGTTTTGCAACAGCTGGAGGTCTGCTATTTGCATATCCCTGAACTAGATGGATTAGTGTCTCCTTTAAACTTGACCAACTATGTAGCAAGCTCTTACAGATGGAATAGTCTTGTGTCAACCAACTTCCGGCCATATAGTATATCTGGTGCCTAAAATCAAAGGCACTTGAACTATGACAAAACTTGGAAGAGGTTTATGGTGATATATATATTTATATCACTGTATTCACTGCTGTGTTTTGCAAGGAAAGCATGAGGCTACCAATCACAGTGATTACATGGTACCCAGCCCCTTGGATCAGCTGGGTATAGTGTCTCTGTGTACTGCGCTGAAATTAAAACAAAGCGATTACTATTCATAAACAGGACTGCATAAATAAAGGCCTGCTAATCTGCCATTGATGAGTGTACCCCTGTTAAAAGGGATAAAAGTGACACTAAATTATATTTTTATTTTCCAATCTATACACATCCACTACTTAATGGTCCTGTATTCAGTTTTTAATTAATGTTTCTTATTGTGTTTTTCTGCCTCTCTGTACTGTCATTTTGAGCTCCAAAACCTCCTCTTTTCCCACCTCACTTCTATTTGTTTGGAATGAGCAGTGCACAACAGTATTTGTGCTCTATGCACAGTACACCTGCCATAGTTCATAGGCCCTAGTACATCTCAGGAGCTAGCAAGAGAGAGTGGCTAAATCCCTACATACAGTGAGACCATGGAGAATGAGCACAGCCACTCTTAAAGAGGACGTTGGATCACACAAAAACAAAGGGATTTGGAGGGTGACAGCAATATAGTGTTCTTTTTAATGTTAAAGTGGTATTAAAGGCAACATTTTTCATTTCGGATAGAGTAAGGGAGGGTGATAGCCCCTGTAAGGATTATTTTTGCCATCCATGTCACATTGAGGAGATTTATCTTTTACTTCCTGTCATGGGCGTCCGCAGATTTTTTTTCAGGGGGCATCATTTTGGGGTCACCCATGCAACGCCCCTTTTAGACAAGGTCATTATCACATTATCATGGTCAGAGACTGCAGACGAAGTACAGTCCCTAGGATAAGTAATGGATAATGTCCAACAAGCCCTTTTACCAGACCCAGCAAAACTACAGCAGTGATCCCCCCGGCTGGACGATCGCTCACTCTGGGCTCCCTGGAGGCGACTTTAGTCAGTAGTGTAGCATGTCTGCACCCTGGTAGTGGCTCAGTCTTTCTCTCTCTGGTGGCGCTGGGCAGTGCGGCTCTCTCTCTGGCTTCTGCCCAGCACACTTCTCATTCTTTGTCCTGTAGCGCTCTCTCCCTACTCTTTTTTTTCCAGGCTGCAGTCTGTCAATATCTCTCTTGATCGAGTTGTAGCCTCCTCCCTGTGGAAAATGGGGGCGTCAATCTTTGAGACTACATGTAACACGATGATCTCCTCTCCCAATCCCCCTTTTTTTTTTTTTTCAAATATACATTTTTATTAATTTCAAACAATGCCCAACATGGGCATGGACATATCATATAACATAGAAGTGGGATACACAAAGGGGAGGGAAGGAAAGGGGAGTACATAGTAAATATACTACCGAGAGCAAGAGAAAGGTAGGTACACAGTACACATTTTACATGGCATACTAATCATAACTCTATGGAAGACCGAAGTCAATCTGCCATCTGGTGATTACCGCTTATCCAAGCATAAAATCTTCATTAAGAAGCCAGAAGTGTATCCAAGAGCCTAAGTCCGTTCAGTTCCCTCATCTCGTGCTCTCGTCAGAACCTCAGTACCCCGGCAAAAACCCAGTGCCAGAGGGCAGAGGCCATCGGGAGTGGGGGAAAGGGACATTGAAGGGGGATGGTGAGGGAAAAGGAGAGAGAGGGGGAAAAAAAAAAAAGGGGGGGAGGGTGGGGGGAATTCTGGTTGATTCAGGACTTCCCCAACCCATAAGTAGTCTATAATGCTGACCATATTACAAGGTCCTTAAAGATACTCCTTCGGATGAGAATATGAACTGGTGCCAGAGCGCCCATGTTTTCCTAAATTTTTCCTGCTGTTGCCTCCCCGTAAGCACCAGGTCTTCCAATTTACTAACGTCCTCCACCCTACGAATCCAGGACGCCACGGATGGAGGGGCCTGGCTTTTCCAGTGGAGCGGTATACATGCTCTAGCAGCATTTACTAGGTGACATAGGATAGATTTTTTGTACCTTTTAGCGGACATGGTATTTACGTGCAGTAGGAAGAAGGCCGGGTCATTGGGGACATTGTATTCCGTAAACTTTTGAATAACGGTCCTGACTGTGGACCAAAAGTGAGACAACTTCGAACATGACCAAAATATATGCAACAATGTGCCCTGCTCTTGTCCACATCTCCAACAAAGCGCAGAGACGTTCGGATAGAGTGTAGAGCCTGAGGGGTTAAGTACCATCTCGTCAGGAGTTTGTAGTTAGTTTCCTGTATGTTCGTACAGATGGTAGACTTTAGGGCCAATGTTAAAATACTTTGAGTCTGGCTCGGAGTAAATGTACAGTTCAGTTCCCCCTCCCATTTTGTCAGGAAGGTCAAATGAGCATCGTACACGGGTGTGATAAGAAGGTTGTACATTGTGGACAGTGTTCTCGGAAGCACCCCGGTACCAGAGCAGTATTCCTCAAAGTCGGTCAATGGTTCGTCAAATGGCAGGGGGGTCTGGAGAGCCCTAAGAAAGTGTCTAAGTTGGACCGCGGTCCAAAAGGCTAGTTTATAGGGTCCCGATGTGTTACAGAGCGTCTCTATGGACGGCCAGTCCCCATGCGTGTGTCGTGCTTGTGTGCACTGTCTACTGGACATGGCCTTCAAAAGTTGGGTGTCCAGCCCTGGAGAGAATTGCGGGTTCCCTATAATAGGATATAGCGGAGAAGTAGGTGTGGACAATGACTCTTTTGAGTATAGCTGTGATCCCACCCGGAGGGTCGTCCCTATCAGGGGATGCCTCTTCATATGGGCTGGGAGATGCTTATAACACCAGGCAGCCCCCTGTAGTGGCACCTGCGTCTGGGCCTGTTCCAGACGTATCCACAGCTTCAGATCTTGGTGTCGGCACCAGTCTATAATCCTACCAAGATGAACCGCTTGATAGTATTTTTTTACATCCGGAACGGCGAGGCTGCCATAGAGTTTGGGCATGGAGAGTAAAGTCCGGGCTAGTCTCGGTTTTCTATGTGCCCAAATAAAGCCGGTGAACAGACCATGTACCTGTCTAAAAAACATCGTAGGGACCGAAATAGGAAGTGCTTGCAGCAAATATAAAAATTTGGGCAAGATGCACATCTTAAGAAGATTACACCTGCCAAACCAGGAGTGAAGGCCCTTATTCCAGGATTCTAATAGGGTCCTGGTTCTGGCCAGCAGGGGAGGGAAGTTAAGTTTAAAGATGTGATTTAGATTTGCAGGGACAAAGGTCCCCAGGTACGACAGAGCCGTGGATGTCCATTTAAAATTAAAGCTGGAACGGAGCCCCCGCATGGTCGCTTGCGGCAGTGCTACCCCCATGGCCTCCGATTTAGTGTAGTTAATTTTTAGATTGGAGATCTGCCCGTAGTCCTCGAATTCCCGGAGGAGATTCGGGAGGGATATCACTGGATTGGAGAGGGAAAACAGCAGGTCGTCCGCATATGCAGAGACCTTGAACTGGGCATCACCCGCGACAATGCCGCGGATATCGGGGTTATTCCTAACTTTACATAGAAAGGGTTCTAAGGAAAGGGCAAAAAGGAGGGGTGACAATGGGCAGCCCTGCCTGGTTCCATTCGTAATTGGCAAGGGTTCCGACAGGATCCCATTCACTTTAATTTGTGCCGTTGGGGCAGCATATAATTGGGCTATCCACCTAGTCATTTTCTCACCTAAGCCTATATGGCGGAGGACAGTGAACATATACCCCCAGTTAACCCTATCAAAGGCTTTTTCTGCGTCTGTATTTAAAAAAACGGAAGGGGTTTGAGTCTGGTTCGCGATGTGGATCAAATTCAATACTTTAGTTGTGCTGTCTCTGGCCTCCCTAGTAGGGATGAACCCCACCTGATCTAAATGGACTAGGGACTGTAAGTGTCCGGCTAACCGGGTTGCTAATATTTTGGTGAATAGTTTAAGGTCAGTGTTCAACAACGAGATCGGTCTGTAGCTACTACAGGCCATGGGGTCCTTGCCTTCCTTAGGGATGACCGTGATATGGGCTCGAGTGGTATCGGTGGCGAAGGTGGCTGTGTTCCCTATGTCATTAAAAAAGGTCACCATATGGGAGCTAAGGGTGGGGAATAGTGTCTTATAATACGGGAGAGTAAAGCCATCCGGTCCACGAGCCCTCCCGGGTTTAGCCGTATTAAGCGCCAACTCCAACTCTTCCGAAGTTATTGGGGCTTCTAACTCAGCTACGCAGTCAGGTGACAATGTAGGGATCTGACTGGAAGCTACATACGCCTCCATCAGAGGTCGTCCTCCCCGTGGGGATGGTAGGTTGTAGAGGGTATTGTAAAAGGTTTTGAATTCATCCGCTATCTGATGCGGGAGGCCGACATTCGCATTCGCCGCCGACCTAATTTCAGGGACATAGGTCCGTGTCTTAATGTCCTTGACCGCCCGCGCCAGAATACGCCCGCATTTATTTCCGGATTCATAGGCTACCAATCTGCATTTTTGTAATGCTGCCTTGGCCTTGTAGCCAAGGAGGTCATTAACCTGACTCCTAAGAGAGGAAAGTTCAGCCTCCACGGATGGATCCAGGGAGGCTTTGTGTTTCAGCTCCAAAACCTGGAGTTTGGCCAGGAGCGAGTCCAATTGTTTCCCGGTTTCCTTCTTGATGCGCGAGCCGTGTTTAATCAGAACACCTCGAATAACTGTTTTGTGTGCTTCCCATACCGCCCCCGGGGAGGAGCCAGCCGTTGTGTTTGTCTGAAAATAGAAAGTAAGTTCCCTATTCACCTCTTCCAGTATCTCCGGTTTCTGTAACAAACTTTCATTAAGACGCCAGAAGCGTGCCCTCCGGGATGAATTGGCGGACAGCTTGTAGGTCAATATAGTGGGGGCATGATCCGACCATGTCCTTTGACCTATAGAGGAGGCCTGAACCGCATGCAGTTGTCTATGTGGTATTAGAAAGAAATCTATTCTCGTGTATATTCTATGGGGAGGGGAATAGAACGTATAATCCCGTTCACCCGGGTGTTGTAAGCGCCAGATGTCTACCAATTGTGACTCATGGAGACACTTGGTGATGCGTTTACGGGCACTAATAGGTAGGGAAGACGAACCCGCCGAAGTGTCCACGTGAGGGGCCAGAGGCACATTCCAGTCCCCCCCCCAGTAGCAGTTGGCCCTCCTGAAAGTCAGTCAATTTAGTCAAAACACGTCGCACAAACGCGTCCTGGCCTTCGTTTGGGGCAGAGACATTCGCTAGCGTCAACCGCACATCTCCCACTAGACCTTTAAGAAAGACATAACACCCTTCCGGGTCTATCCTGGAATCCGTAAGAGTCCAGGGTACTTTACAGGAAATGAGGATGGAGGCTCCCCGGGATTTCGTTTTATTAGTGGAGTGGTATGTCAAAGGAAAGAATCTGTTCTTGAGGACTGGCAACCTATCCTCTTTAAAGTGAGTTTCCTGGATATAGGCGATATCAACTTTTGCTCTTTTTAAGTCATGCATCAACATACAGCGTTTCTCTGGAGTGTTAAGACCTTTCGCATTCAAGGAGTATAGTGTTAGGCTGTCCATCCTCAACCAGAGAGAAGAGAGAGAGAAAAAAAAAAAAAAAAAGGGGGGGGGGGGAGAGGCAGCGGGGCTGAGGCAAACCCAACCGCTAATGGGGGCACCCAATATCCTAACGGCAGGATGTCTCCCCCAGCCCAAAATCAAAAACGCTGCCAGGAGAGGAGTTGGAAGGGAGGGTCTGAACAACGGGGGATAAGGGAAGGTTAGAAACTAAAGACAAGCAAAATGCTTGTTTGGCAAGCCTCTACCAGAAAAGGCAGAGAGCGTGCCGGCCTAAGTGGGGAAGCGACCTGGAACAGCCAAGGAGGGGAGCCCCCGACTCCCCTCGACCTCCCGGAGCCTTTGGAGATGTACGGGCATGGGCCGCCAGTATCTGCAAGCCCCCCATCCCATCCTCCCGACCCCAAAACGGGGTGGCAAGGGGGGGGAGGGGAGGGCAAACGGCAGGAGCCGCCCACTCCGCCCCAGAAACAGCCAATCATGCCCCCCTATCCCGGGGGTCACACAGCCGAGGGGGGGAACGGCGCAGGGGCCAACCGGGTCTATGTCATCAGAAACATGGAGGACCACAGCAAATTCCCCACCACTAGCCCCCCAATTAAAAATCCCCCGCTCCAGCAACCGAGAAGCCCCTTCTCGGTCTCTCAGCGGGCACGGGGGGGAATAATTTGCAGCGGCGCGGCAGGTACCAGGCGCAACGCACCCGCATCTGCACTCGCCACCCCGCTCAGCTGGGCTTACTGCCTGGCGACCAACCCCCCCCAGTCATATATAGAACAGTATCCGGTAAGCTCCAGGTTTATAAACATGTGGAACCAGAACCCAACAGAAATCTATATAAAACAGAGGCAAAACATAGAGGAAAACAATATAACATTAGGCATGTATCAGTAACAATCAGGTAGCCAGGGGAACACCCCAGCCAAAACATCCCCTGGGGTGGGGGGGGGGCAGTCACCAAAAATGGCCCCCCCACCACCCCAGGAGGGCAGCCCCCCCAAGGCAAGGGAGGGGGAACCCGCACCCCGGGCACCCCGCATGAACAGACACAAAGTCGGGGCAACCCCCTTAGTACATCAGCAGGTCCAGTATCCGGAGTGTCACCTCAGTCGGATGCAGCCCGGCAGACCCTCCAAGGCGCCGGAGGCAGGGAGGGGGGTAACATCCCACAGTCAGGGGGAGGCCCCACGGGGCAATCCATAGAGCACAGGGGGAGGGGCTTAGGTCCTCCAGGGAGGCGGGGCGGGGGGCGGATGGGGCAGGGGCGACCCACGGCACCCCGCCATCTCGTGACGGGCAGCTACCCGTAGATAGTTGTATCACCCTGCCGTCTAAGAAAAAGTGTTGAGGAAAGTCTGGAGCCAGCCCCCACCACCCCCCCCCCCCAGCAATCATACATAGTCAGGACTCCAATGCATCCATGCCGGTATAAATGAAACCATCAGTGTAAAAAGTATACTGGGCCTAAGGGGGACCAAGCACTATCATGGCAAGGCTAACACCCGTAGCGAGGGTCCGGTCCGCAACCTAGAGGGAGAATCCCTCACAACTCACGTGTCCCCTCCGGAGTAGCTGCCCGTGACCTCCGGCGTTGCCTCTGAAATCTCGGCTGAATGTTTCCCCGTGAAGGGTGCGAGCCTGAATGTCCCCCCAATGGCGGCAGGAACGTCAGCCAGTTCTGCACTCTGATGGGCTCAATGTCCAGAAAGGTGAATAAAGCCGGCAGGTCCCTCGGCGCCCGGAGATGAAACGACCTTTGATCCCTCCGGAATATAACCGACAGCGGATATCCCCAGCGGTAGGTAGCACCTCTCCGGCGGGCCGCTTCTAGCACCGGGCGGAGCATGGCTCTCCTCTGTAGAGTGGCTCTAGATACATCAGGTAGAACCTTGACCATTGCGCCGTCGAAGTCCGTCTCCCCCGCCTCCCATGCCCTGCGAATAATCAATTCCTTATGCGAGTAGTGGTGGAGGCGGCAAATGACATCTCTCGGTCTGCTGGGATCCTGTGACTTCGGACCTAGCGCACGATGAATCCAATCAAATTCCAGGGTCGGGGGTAGGGGGTCACCCGGGAGCGTGCTCCCAATCTCTTTGATTGGCCCTCAGTTATGGCCAATAGGGAAGGAACAGAGCGGGAAGGAACCTGGGCGGGAAACCTGGTGAGAGCCGCCGCCTCTTCTCCCTGACAGGAGAAAGTGGGGAGAGTGGGAGAAGCCTCTGATAGCCCGCAGCTCGCCTTTCTCCTGTCACAACACTGCCAAGTTCTCTGCTGTACTGAGCAGGGAAAAGAGCCCAAAGTCACACTACACTGATGGGGGCTTGACAGCACCTCGATGGTGTCACCCCACTGGCAGGTGGCTCCTGGACGCAGGCTGCTCGCACCCGGATAGCGACGCAACTGTACTGAATTTAAGATCCGATCCCTGATTCCAGGGGGGGGCACTTGACCCCCCTTGCCCCTACCTGCGGACGCCCATGCTTCCTGTCCTATAACCATTATAGCATATATAGCTATAGGAAGAGTAAGGAAATCCCTCTAAAGTGACGGAATCCCTGGTTGTCACCAGAACTACGCTTATTCTGGGGACAACATAACATTTCCGTTTTCTTTTTTCGTTCACTGACTGACACAGCTCCATTATTCTTGACCATAGGGTTGTTACGCCACCTTCAGGAGAAGACTAGGCAGAACATGTTATACATGTGAAAAAACAGGTCTTCACAGTTCCGCCCAGGGAGCGGTCCCTCCAGTAACATCCCCGTAGCCTGCTTCCTGCAGCTCAGTTTTTTTCTGCCTAGTGAAGGAGATGGACCTAGGAACCCTGCGGGACCGTCAGTCGTGGGATTTTTTTGCTGAGTGGTGTGTGTGTGCCTGCTCTGGGTGGCTGTGTCCCTGGGTGTCTGTAGTCTCCCCTCTGGGTGTCTGGAGGTCTGCACATGCCGATCACCATAGTGCTGTTCTGCCGCCATTTTCACTGTCTTTTCACTGTCTTTCCCTGTATACATGTCATGTTTGGTGTGCCTCAGTGGGAAGCATGGCCAGGAGCCATTTTACTGTAGTTTGGCGGTCATTTTCTCTGTGATTATATCCCTTATACTGGAAATACTGGCGGCCATTTTTTTGTAGCGCAGCACCGTTTTTATTCTCAGCGCTGGTCCCTGATGCTCAGAACAGTGCGGTTTCTCACTCAGGGCACCTGGGAGCTGACACAGGACACAGGCACTAGTAGCTGAACGGCGCAGAACTCGGTCAGGATGGTGAGTCCTGCAGTGGGGGCCCCTCAGTCTGCAGCAGTTAGGAGGGTGGGACTGTGCACTTGTCCTAAGTCCCTAAGGGTGGCAGACAAGGTGGGTGAGCATGGCTTCAGAAACTTATGTTTCTTCCCCTGAACTTCCTGCAATTGCAACTGGCTCGTCTGCAAACAAGCCGTACCCTTGGACGCTTTGTTGGTGGTCCTGGAAACGTTCGTTGCCAGGGTGGAGGCAGTGTGCAGTCGTAAGGTGGTAGAAAGCGGCCCCTGCCCCCCGTCCTCCGGGGAGAGCTCTAGCGCAGACTCGGACCCCACTGAGACTGGCAGCCCCTGCTCTGTTGCCTCAGATGACGCTGACCAGGACCAATTGGACAGTGAGGATGAGTCCCCTTCCAGGTTCGCACAAGAAAATCGTTAGTTGGAGCACTTATCACAGCTGTGTGCATGATACCCTGAAGATTCAGGATACAGCAGCTCCTTCTGCTGAAGTAGCAGTCCCTTTTGGGTCCTGTAAGCCAGCCCATGTACCTAAAGTGTTTCCGTATCTGACTTATTTAGATAAGTTCATATACAAGGAACGGGGGCAACCGCAACTGACCTTTTCAGTCCCAAAAAAGCATGGCGGTGCGTTACCCCCTTGAGGAGAGCCTTCTTAAATTATGGTTGGCTCCTCTGGTCGTGGACCCCCCAGTATCCAGGTTAAATAAAGTAACCATGATCCCGGTAGAGGAGACTCCTGTGTTTAAGGACCCCACGGGCAGGAAGGCCGAGGCAGTGGCCCATTCCTTGTTTATGGTGGAGAGGTCTGCAATACAACCAGTACTCGCCACAGCACTTGTGTCGCAGACACTTACTGAATGGGCAAAACATTTGCACCGCGAATTGGAGAAGCACAGGCTACTCCCATCTGTGTGGAACTATCAAACCAGTTAGTGCACAGCCTTAAGTACGTTTGTGACACGGCTCTGGATGTGCTTTCTCTGCTATCCAGGGCTTCATTTTTAGAAGTGATGCTGCAGCGCCTGATTTGGCTAAAATGCTGGTCTGCGGACCAGGCATCTAAAAAAAAAGCCTTGACAGATCTACCCTTCCATGGTGAGCGGCTCTTTGGAGCCGCGTTGGATGACATTATTAAGAATATCACAGGTGGGAAGAGCACCTTGCTCCCACAGGCCAGGAAGACTAATGAGCCACGCCGCAGGCAAGCGCCCTCATTTTCTGCTCAAAAGACGCTCTTTCATCCATCTGGGACTTCGGCTAAATGCTCCCAGTCCAACAAGATGACCTCTGAGGGACAAAAGCATCCCTTGAACCGCAAGCCTGTGAGCAGAAGGCTACCGCATCATACGGGTGGGGGGGGGTCACCTTCGGGAGTTTGCAGCCTGGTGGGCCTCTCGGCTATCTGACCAATGGGTCTGCAAACTGATTTCCTCTGGCTACAAGATAGAGTTCCTCTCTTGGCCACCAAACAGATTCTTCCCCTCCAGCATACCATTACTCCCGGCTCACTGGGAGGCCTTATTGGGGGCATTATGGGACCTGCTAAGCCATAGGGTGACAGTGCCTGTTCCGGAGTGGGAAAGGTTCCAGAGGGTTCTACTCCATTCTGTTTGTAATCCCCAAAAAGGAAGGGGTATGTCTAATCTTGGACCTAATAGCCTCAATTGGTTTGTTAAAGTACAGAGGTTCAGAATGGAATCAGTTCGGTCAGTAGTCGCTGCACTCTATCAAGGGGAATCCCTGGTGTATTTGGACATCCAGGATGCATACCTGCACATACCCATATGCCTCAGGCATCAGAGGGTTCTGTGATTTGCAGTCGGGGAAGCCCACTACTAGTTTGTGGCTCTCCCTTTTGGCTTGGCTTCAGCACCCTGAGTCTGTACCAAGGTATTGGCTTCAATTTTGGCATGGTTGCGACAATGTGGGATCGCAATCGTAGGTTACCTGGATGATCTCCTTCTGAGAGCAGCTTCCGCCTCAGAATTAAAAGAGGAGGTGGCGATCACTATGCAAACCTTGCAGGAATTTGGGTGGCTGTTGAACCTAAAAAAGTACCTAGGCTTACTGCTGAACTCCATGGAAGCTGGAGTTTTCCTCCCTCCAGACAAGCTGCAGACTCTCAGAGCCGCGGTAAAACTATTGATGAACCGCAGGTGGTCGTCGCTGCGCTTCTGCATGCGAGTTCTGGGCCTCATGGTGGCCTCCTTTTGAGGCGGTGCCATACGCCCAGTTTACCCCAGAGTCTTGACAAATCTCCGTTATCCCTGGATCGGCAGATTCGGGTGAGCCAGTCAGTCAGGGACTCCCTGCTCTGGTGGCTGAGGTCCCCGGCACTTCGGTCCGGGAAGTCGTTCCTACCTCTACATTGGACTGTGATCACAACAGACACCAGCCTGACCAGCTGGGGTGGAGTACTGGGAGAACAGTTGACCCATTGCCGATCAATGTGCTTGAACTCCAAGCGATCAGGCTATGCCTCTCCACAGGGTCGATGAGACTACAAGGGCGTCCGATCAGGATCCGGTCAGACAACGCCACGGCGGTGGCATATGTCAACCATCAAGGAGGAACAAGAAGTTCGGCTGTAGCACGGGAGGTCGCTCACATCCTCCAGTGGACAAAGCGACATGTACCGGCCTTGTCGGCCATTCACATCCCAGGAACAGAAAACTGGCAAGCCAACTAAGTCGCCAGTTTCTGGACCCAGGAGAATGGGCGTGGCATCCGGAGGTGTTCATGCTACTGTGCACGTGGTGGGACACCCCAGACGTGGATCTTCTGGCCTCCCATCTCAATTAGAAGGTGCCGTGATCGTATCCAGGATAAGAGATCCTTGGGCAGACACGTCTATCGTGCTGGTGGCTCCATGGGATCAGTACCGACTGATCTACGCTTTTCCTCCACTGAAGATACTACCACGTCTGCTCTGAAGAGTGGAGGCTGAGGGGATTCCAGTAATACTGATTGCCACGGATTGGCCTCGGCGTCCCTGACGCACTGACCTAGTACGCCTGGTTGCGAAGGCTTCCTGGCGACTGCCGTTGCGAGAGGACCTTCTGTGTCAAGGTCTGATTCTCCATCCTGCTTACCATCGCTGGATTTTAATGGCATGAGAGCCAGGTGCTAAGGAATCGGGGCTTGTTGGACTCTCTGATTTCAACTAGGTTGAGGGCAAGGAAATCTTCATCTCTGAAGATATACCATCGTACCTGGAAGGCCTACATCTCCATGTGTAAGGAGATGGGGTGGTGTCTGCGACTATATTCCATTTCCAGGATCCTGCTGTCCCTACAGTGAGGAGTAGACCAGAAATTGGTCTTAAGCAGCCTTGGTTTTTTTTTTTCCAATGACCCCGGGCGTCTCACTCTCTAGTGAGCACTTTTATTCAAGGGGTCAGGAATGTAGTCCCTCCAGTGCTTTCACCTTTACCCCTGTGGGATCTGAACCTGGTGCTATCGGCGTTGAACATCAGGAAAATTCCTTTGACTCCTTCCTAGAAAGTGGTCGTTCTAGTGGCCATTACGTTGGCCAGGAGGGTTTCGGAACTGGTGCTTGCCTTGCAAGTAGCCCTACCTGGTTATCCACCAGGATAAGGTGGTGTTGCGTCCACAACCTTCTTTTCTGCCGAAGGTGGGTTTGGCGTTTCACATCAATGATGACATTGTGTTACCATCTCTGTGTCCTAAACTGACACATCCTAAAGAGGTGGCCCTTTATTCCCTGGACGTGGTCAGGGCTATAAGGATATTTGTCTGCCACAGCTCCCTTTCGGAAGTCAGATTCTCTGTTTGTTTCAGTAGCTGGTCCGAAAAAGAGGTATGGCGGTCTCGTCGACTACCATTTCCAGGTGGATCAGACAGATGTGGTACAGGCCTACGCCTTGAAGGGGCTGGTGCCCCCCTTTCCTGTCACGGCCCATTCCACCAGGGCAATTGAGGCCTCTTGGGCTTTTCCATTTCGAGTGTCAGTCGCTCTGGTGTGTAAGGCGTCTGTTCACACTTTTACCAATTTCTACAAAGTGGATGTAAGCGCATCGCCTGATGCCTGCTTTGGCCGCAAAGTTTTGCAGGCAGCCGTGTAATGTTGCAATTCTGCACTCCTTTTTTTCAGTTTTTTAAAGAAAATATAGTTACTTTTGAGTATAATGCACTGTTGCATTGTTGACCGCAAGTTCTGATGCGGCTAGATATTATGGTAACTCCCTTGTTAGGTTGTTAGGGAGCACGTCTGGTTGTGCGTGAAGTTTTTTTATGCTGTTCCCACCCCTCATTATGACACTGCTTGGGGACGTCCCTATGGTCAAGAATAATGGAGCGGTGTCAGTCAGTGAACGAAAGAGAAAATAGGATTTTTGTACTCACCATAAAATCCTTTTCTCTGAAGTTCACTGACTGACACAGCACCCTCCCCTCTTATTGTTTTACGTTATACTGCTTGTTGACGTACTGAGCTGCAGGAAGCAGGCTGAGCAGATGTTATTGGAGGGACCAGCCCCTGGGCGGAACTGTAAAGTTTTGTTTTTTCACATGTGTAACATGTTCTGCCTAGTCCTCTCCTGAAGGTGGCGTAACAACCCTATGGTCAAGAATAATGGAGCTGTGTCAGTCGGTGAACTTAAGAGAAAATAATTTTACGGTGAATACAAAAATCCTATTTTTTTTAATTTTCGGTGAAAATGATAAACAGGACAAATAGAGAATGTGATGCCCCCTAAGACCCCTTTCACACTGTGGCGTTTTTCAGGCGATTTAGCGTTAAAAAAGTGCCTGTAAAACACCTGAAAGAAGCCTCATCTGCAGTCCCAATGTGAAAGCCCGATGCTTTCACACTGAGAACCCTTTCCCACTGGGGCGTTTTTCAGGCGCTTTAGAGTTAAAAAAAGCACCTGTAAAGCACCTGAGCCTCATCTGCAATCCCAATGTGAAGGCCCGAGTGCTTTCACACTGAGGTGCTGCGCTGGCAGGGCGTCAAGAAAAGTCCCACAAGCAGCTTCTTTGCAACCCTTTTGGAGCGGAGAATACACCGCTCCTAAAGCACCCCTTCCCATTGAAATCAATAGGAAGAGCCTGCAAAACGCTTTTGCCAGCGACACTTTGTGGATGCTTTTAACCCTTTATTTGGCCACTAGCGGGGGTTAAAGGCGCCCCGATAGCACTCGAAAAACTCTGGTAAAGCGCCGCTAGTTTAAGCATCGCTTTACCAGCGTTTTTCGGACACTAGCAGTGTGAAAGGGGTCTTAGACCCCTTTCACACTGGCATTTTTTAGGTGCTTTAGTGTTAAAATAAGCGCCTGTAAAGCGCCTGAAAGAAGCCTCAACTGCAATCCCAATGTGAAAGCCCGAGTGCTTTCACACTGAGGCGCTGCACTGGCAGGGCATCAAAAAAAGTCCTGCAAGCGGCTTCCTTGCAGCACATTTGGAGCGGTCACTAGCGGGGGTTAAAAGCGCCCCACTAGAGCTCGAAAAATGCTTTTAAAGCACCGTTAGTTTAAGTGGCGCTTTACAAGCGTTTTTTCGGGCGCTGGCAGTGTGAAAGGGCTCTTAAAGCACTTGGGCTTCTTTCAAGCTCTTTACAAGTGCTTTTTTTTTAATGCTAAAGCGTCTGAAAAACGCCTGAAAAATGCCCCAGTGTGAAAGGGGTCTTAAAGCACTTGGGCTTTCACATTGGTATTGCACATGAGGCTTCTTTCAAGCGCTTTACATGTGCTTTTTTAACGCTAAAGCGCTTGAAAACGCCCGAAAAACACCCCAGTGTGAAAGGGGTCTAATGGGGAGAGGTGTTACTAAGCCCTCTTCACTTTTTCCAAAACAAAATAAGTTTGCCATTATAATTTAAAACATTTTAACATACTTGAATACAATTTTCTTTTATTTTTATTTTTTTTACCAGCACTTAGTGTCATTTTAAAGCTTTTAGTGTAGTTCCACTGCAGTCAAATTTGAGAAAATCCCAAAATATGTTTAGGAGTTCCTATTTATATAGTATACCCACAAAAAAAAAAATTAAAGCATTTCTTACCTTTTCAGTTTTTTGAAGGAAAAGGTGTTATGGTTGACTGCAAGCGTTTCTCAGCTAACTTAACATGATCTGTCCCAATAGCTAGGGGTCCAGTGCTCAGCAACACGCAAAGAAGAAGCCACACAGACAGTGTGCAATTCTAGTACAGCTGATGAGATATCTGGCTTAACCAGTGCAGACAGGGTAACTGTGGTGCAAGAGAAATAAGTAGAAGTTTTCCTTGCTGAAAGTTCCAGAAAGGAACATTTTTATTTTTTTTATAAATTTTCGTAAAAAACAAACCAAAACACAAACAGGACATCATACACACTGAACCAAAAGTATAATACGATTTCAGAATCCAGTATATCCATTATTAATCCACAAAGGGGGGGGGGGGGGGGGAGGAAGAAGCAAACGATCTTTTTAAGTAAAACATTAATTCCTACTTTCTCCAATGTCCCCCACCATCACTCATATGGGAGCATACCTATTATAAACAATGGCCTTTGTGGGAATTCGATGCTGTATATGATTTATCCAGCCACCTTTCCCACACTTTATCATATTTACTAGGACAGCCCCTATTCATGTATCTCTATACAATGGAAGTGTCAGAGAAGTACTTACTGAGGCCGAAATGCCGAGATGGGTTCACCCTTGCGACTAAGTGCAGTTCGCCCCCTGGAGGTGATACAGGGAGTGACTGGCACAAAGAGGCACAGGCTACCCAGTCGGCAGGAGAAGCCTTGCGTGAAGGTTCTTGTAGGGATGAGCACCTGTGCAGAGACTGGCAGACGGGATAAACTGCTGACAGAAAGTCCAGAACCAGGCTGAGGGTCAAACACTTGAAGATCTGTAAAGTCAAGCATGGGCTGAGGTGTGGTGTCTGGGAGATGCAAGGCAGGTCCAGGTCACAGGCAACGGGTCAAGGCAAGGAGGCAGGTCTGGGTCACAGGCAGAGGATCAAACATAGGAGATAATCAGAATCCATTTACCAGGCCAAAGGTCAGGTCCAGGAGAAAGGCAGAAGAGTCAAGATCAATCCGGGTCACAGCAGACAATCAGGTACAGGAAACCGGATCAAAGTTTTTATAGGCAGCCCAAGGGTCATGTTGGGCGTGCACCAGCACACAAGTGTGTGCGTCGGAGTGTGGGGCCACAAATGCGCATGTGCCTTTGTGCTGCACATGTGTGCATGATTACGGGCAAACTGGAAGTATTATTCTCCTGGCAGTGCCCCCCCCCCCCCCGAGGGGTGGCCTCTGGACACCCAAACTGGACGATCCTGGCGAAAGGCTTGGATCAAGCGTGGGGCATGTAAATTCCTAGAAGGTTCCCAGGAGTTACCTCTTCCACTTATATAGGTACTGGAGCTGTCTACCCCTCTTCCTGCAACTCAGAATTTTTTCAACTTCAAATTCTCTTTCTCTGTCAACAAATACTGGTGAAGGAGGTGGTTGCTCTCTGTTAGGGAAAGGGCTGGGAATAACAGGCTTCAGAAGGGATGTATGAAATACTGGATGTATTTTTATAAGAATTGGGTAAGGCTAGTTCAAAGGCTACGGGATTAATCATCTTTTTGATCTTGAAGGGCCCTATGAATTTTGGCCCCAATTTCCGTGAGGGAATAGGCAATCTAAGGTTAACGGCTGATAGCCACACTTCCTCACCCACCTTAAAGCCTGGATTTTCCCTCCTTCCCTTGTTGTAGTACTTTCCGTGAGGGTGGTACGCAGAGGAGAGGCAAATCTTTATTTCCCGTGATTTACAAAGCTCCCTCCAAAACTTGGAAGCAAATTGGACACCTCTATCCGAGATGATGCTTTCAGGTATGCCATGAAGCCTAATGATTTCTTTGAAAAAGATATCAGCTGTAGCTGAAGCAGAGGGCGTACCCACCAAGGGTAGGAAATGAGCCATTTTTTAAAGTCGGTCAATGACGAGAAGGATAGTGGTGAACCCCCCCCCCCAAGGGAGGTAGGTCCACATAAATTTCCATGGAAATGTATGCCCACAGCCGTTCAGTGATAGACAAAAGTTTTAGTAGACCCCAAGATTTTGTATTTTATCCTTTACTACGCTGGCATGGGATGCAGGAAGAGACATAGTCCTTTCAGTCCCGTCTCCAGCCCGGCCTCCAAAAGGAATGGGAAACAAATTCAGCAGTTTTTTGTGTCCCAAAGTGGCCTGCGAGTTTGTGGTCGTGGAAAGTCCTTAGAGTCAAGGGTCTTACCTCCAGCGGAACAAAAGTCTTTCCCCGGGCCCAGAGTAGGTCAACGTGTTTCTCCAAAAAGGAAGTTTCAGGGTCGGAACAATGATTGAATGCAGCTTTAATGGCGGTCATTAGGTCAGACAAAAATTTTGCGGAGACAAAATGGTACTGGATTCAACCAACTTTAGAGGTTTTGTGGAGCGTCCGGGAAAGTGCATCCGCTTTACCATTCTTTGAGCCGGGTCTGTAAGAAATGTGAAAATTTAATCTGGAAAAGTAGAGAGCCCACCGGGCCTGTGGGGATTTTAAACGTTTAGCTGTCCTGAGATACTCCAGATTTTTATGATCGGTCCAGATCATGACAGGATGAGATGCCCCCTCTAGTAGGTACCTCCACTCTTCCAGAGCAAACTTGATGGCCAACAACTCCCTATCGCCAACATCATAATTCCTCTCCGGTGGACTTATATTCCAGGATACAAAGGCTACAGGGTGCAGGAGGGCCTTGGGCCAGTGGCTGTTTTAGAGGCAACCACTTCTAATCAAAATGGCAGGGCTGGATCTGGATGCCGTAAAATTGGTGCAGATGAAAACAGGGCTTTTAGTTTGGTGAAAGCTTCCTGGGCTTCCGAAGACAACTGAAAGCAACTATGTTGCCGTGTTAGCTGGGTGATGGGTGCTACAATACATGAGAAGCCAGCAATAAATCTCCGGTAAAAATTTGACCTATGATTTGTTGAACTCCTTTTTTATCCACAGGAGCTGGCCAGTCCTGGATTGCCTTAACCTTCTGAGGATCCACTGCAACCCCGTTGGCGGAGATGATGAATCCCAAGAACTGCACCGTTGTCTTTTCAAATTCACATTTTTCTGCTTTGAGATACAATTTGTGTCTCCTGAGGATTGCAAGGACCTGTTTGACATGTACTTGGTGGAGTTCAATAGTGGCAGAAAAAATAGGGATGTCATCCAGGTAAACGACTAGGAAGTCATCAAGGTATTCCCGGAAAATATTGTTTACCAGGTGCTGGAAGGTTGCCGAAGCATTGCAGAGCCTGAAGGGCATCACCAGGTACTCATGATGCCCAAACCTGGACCTGAAGGTGGTTTTCCATTCATCGCCAGCCCAAATTCCAATACGGTTGTAGGCACCGCGAAGATCTAGCTTGGAAGATTCGGGCGGATCGGAAACGTTGGAACAATTCCGGAATAAGAGGATGCGGGTACCGTTTTTTTATGGTCATTTTGTTTAATTCTTTGTAGTTGATGCATATTCTCAGAGAGCTGTCTTTTTTTCCCACAAAGAAGATACCAGCTCCATCCAGTGATGAAGAAGGACGAATAAAACCTTTTTCCAGGTTTTCGTCAATATAAGACTTTAGAGCCTTTAATTCAGTTTCAGACAGTGGGAAGATGCGGCCAAAAGGGATTTCAGAACCTGACAAAAGGTCAATAGGGCAGTCGTAAGACCGGTGAGGTGGCAGATGGTCAGTCTGTTGTTTATCAAAGACATCTTTAAATTCAAGATAGACTGAAGGTACACGGAGGCTGTCAGGTACTGGTACTATGGTGGAGCAAGAGGCTGGAGCTGCAGGGAAGCAGTGCTGAGAGCAGTATTGGGAGGAAAAGGAGACTTCTTTCTTATTCCATTTGATTTGGGGTTCATGTGTCTGTAACCAAGGAAGCCCCAAGATGATGGGGAACATGGGAGAAGAGATAATGTTGCAGCGCAGAAACTCCTGATGACCGGTGTCTGTGGTGATGAGAATGGGTCTGGTTTCTTGGGTGATAAGTCCAAAGCGGGGAAGAGACCCATCAGCCAGGTGTACTTGGAGGCTTTGTTTTTTAGTCACAAGAGGAATATGTAGCCTGGCAGCTAGTGAGGCATCCAGGAAGCAGCTGCATGCTCCGGAATCAACTATGGCTGGCAGGCGTGTTTCCTTTTCCATTAACCGTAGGCAGACAAAGAGGGTGACATAAGTCTGAGAAAAAACAGAGACTTGATAGTTCATGACAAATTGAGAGTAGGACTTAATAGGTCTCACGGGGCAAGCGCGGAGGAAATGTCCTGAACCCCCACAGTAAAGGCACAGGTTAGCCTGACACCTACGTAGTCTTTCCTCCGGGGTGAGAGGAGCACGGACCAATCCCAATTGCATGGGCTCAACCTCAGGAGTGGTGGAAACTGGAGGAGCCGTAAAAGGCTGATGAATGGGAGTCAGCTTAGGAAGCATCCAGCTGGGACGAGGAACCTGGAAGCGCTCGGAGCATCGCTCCTGCATATGCCTGTCCAATTTGGTGGCTGCTTGGGTCAAGTCCTCCAGAGTAGCAGGAGTTTCTATCCTGGCCAGCTCATCTTTAAGAGCTTCAGACAGCCTCTGGTGGAACTGGTATTTAAAAGCAGGTTTGTTCCAGCTGCTATCAGCTGACCACTTCCGGAACTCAACAGTATAGTTCTCAACTGGCTTCCGCCCTTGAGACAAGTTATGTAAGGTAGCTTCAGCTGTAGCCACGCGTTGGGGGTCGTCATAAAGTTGTGCCATACTTTCAAAAAATGTATCTACTGAATTTAACACAGGGCTCTTTGTTCCATTAGGCTGTGGGCCCAGGCTTGGGGTTCATCGGCCAGGAGGGAGATAATAAAGCCCACTTTTACCACCTCAGAGGAGAAAGTCCTGGGTTGAAGAGCCAAGTACAAACAGGCATTTTTGAAGGCTCTGAATTGTTTGCGATCGCCAGCGAATCACTCCGGTGTGTGGACCCTGGGTTCAGGGGAAGCCATGATCACCATAGGGTTAGATGAAACTTAAAAAGAGGAGGCCCCACTGGTAGGTGCAGGAGCTGTGGTAGCTGGTGCGGATGGCCCGGAAAGCTGCTGTAGGCGACTGTCTGAGTATAGCCCTTTTGCAACTTCTGAACTGCTTCAGTGAGTGACGATTACTTGCTGGCATAAGATCTCAAGAGGGGAACACGCTCTGTCTGCCTCCGGAGGGTCAAGGCAAGGAGACAGGAGGCAGGTCCGGGTCACAGGCAGAGGGTCAAACACAGGAGATAAGCGGAGTCCGTTTAACAGGCCAAAGGTCAGGTCCAGGAGAAAGGCAGAAGAGTCCAGATCAATCCGGGTCACAGCAGACAATCAGGTACAGGAAACAGGATCAAAGTTTTAACAGGAAGCTGAAGACACACCAGCATTTTGTCTGAGCACCAGAGCAACTTTTATAGGCAGCCCAAGGGTCAAGTTGGGCGTGCACCGGGCCGCGAAAGCGCATGCGCCGGAGTGCCATTCCACCGCGAATGCGTGCAGGAACACGGCCAAAGCGACTGGAAGGATTATTCTCCTGACAGGAAGATTATTATTTACCAATTTTTTTCCAGTATGAAAGCGTAGGGGACCAAGGTTTCTTCCAATGCAGCGCAATAGCTTTTCTTGTGTAAAATAATGTTATATTAGCGAACACTTGCTCAGACACTGTGGGAAGAATAGTCTCTACCAGGCCCAGTAGACAAACAGACATTAAAACAGGTAAGGGAGCAGAAGTGATAGAATTCAACAGATCCCCCACTTCCACCCAAAAGACAGTTATATATGGACAAGTCCAGAAAATATTTGTGAAATCCCCCTGATTTGCGACCCATTGCCAACACTCCGACGAATATATAGGATTTATCTTTTTAAGTCTATGTGGCGTAATTTATGCTCTATGTACTAATTTATATTGAATCATACAATCTCTTAAGGATTTCAAAGATCGCAGAGGGAAGTCCCACACCCCTCCAATCCTCCATATCTAAACCTGGTATATCTTGATCCCATCTATCTCTCAGGCCGCGTACACACGCGGGGACTGTTCGCTCAACTTTGTTCGTCAAACAGTTTCAGCGGACAGTCCGCTCAAAATTAGCATGGACGGACTTGGCCACACACGACGAACGAACAGTCCGCTGAAACTGTGCGCGATGACGTGAACGGCACGTACGACGGGACTAGAAAACGACGTCCTATACACTGCAATGCAACCTTCGGCGTGTAAATTCTTTCTGAGCATGCGCGAGACTTAGTTTGACGAACAAGCCTACACACGGGCGGACTGTCCGCTCAAACCGAGTTTCAGCGGACAGTTTTTCGGAATTTCCGAAAAACTTTGTTCGTCAGACTGTCCGCTGAAACTGTCCGCTGAAGCCCACACACGAGCGGACTGTCCGCCGAAACACTGTTCAGCGGACAAAGTTGAGCGAACAGTCCCCGCGTGTGTACGCGGCCTCAGAGTCTCTAATGGCAGGATAGAAATACAATCTAGACTTATCGAGGCACTCAGACCTAAATACTAATTCTAAATTGGATTGTCTAATCGTTAAACTATCCTGTGGAAACTGTGCCTGAAAGGTATGAAGAAGTTGAACATATCTAAATAAGTGGTGAGTGAGTGAGTTTGAAATATTAAAAGTCAACGTAAGTGTAGAGAAAGTAGATAGTTTCCGATCAGTAATCACTTGAGAAAGTAGTTTAATATTATTATTTTTTTTAATCTTAATTTCTCTTTATTTATATTTCATCATACAAAAAAATCAAAGTACAATAAAAAAAAGTACATATGAGCTTAAAACAATAAACTCTACAAACCAGGAGTTACGCCTTTTTATCTCCCTGTGCCCCTCCTCCCTCCCCCGTCTCATTTGCCATCCCATTACCAGTTTGTCATCATCTCAATCACCTTAACCACAGTTGTTTCAAATCCCAATTATTGAGGTGTCTTATCACTTATCTAACTTTGTCCTCATCTAGTATTATTAATCCAGTGGGTGCTCTATTTCCTTCAACGACGGTCCCCATATTTTCTCAAATCCTCTAAGGTTTCCCCTGCGTATGTATACAGTCCTTTCCTTCCACACTAAATCATTTATAACCCAAGTCCATTCACTCGAAAGAGGTGCCCCCGCCGCCTGCCATTTCTGTGCTATCAGTCTCCGTGCTTGAAACAAGCACCTTATAACAGCAATAGTTGTATTCCTCTGTTCCCCCGGGGCTCTCCTATATCCTAATATACAGGTTCTGGGGTCCAAATCCATCTTAGTCCCAAAAATCCTGTTTATGATTTCAACAATTTCTTTCCAATATCGAAACAGCCTTGGACACCTCCACATCATATGTATAAGGTCTCCAAAGTCCCTACATCTAGGGCAGTTAGCGTCCGTCCTCCTCTTACCAAACATGAGCAACCTCTTAGGAGTGAAGTAGGCTCGATGCACCAACATCAAGTGTGATATTTTTTGTGATGGAGAAGCTGATGTCAGTGGTCCTAACTCCAATATTCTCCTCCACTGTTCCTCTGTGATTTCTCCTATATCCTCTTCCCATTTTTTCTTCTGCTTAACCAAATCCAATTCCATACCAGGACCTTTACATAATAGTTTGTATATGGTGGATATGAACCTCCTAGACTTATCTATCTTATGCATCTTCTGTGATAGACAAGTCTTATCCAGCTCAGGTATCTGGGAGCCAAACTGTGCTTCTAAGGCATGCCGGAACTGTAAATATCAGAAGAATGTCTGCTGCGGTATGTTATACTCCCTTTTTAAATATTCAAATATATTTGACCCAACCTCGTTATACCCTTCTCCTCCCATGTACTAATTTTCCCTATTGATACTACTTCCTGCAAGTTCTTATTGTCCCATAGAGGCGTATATTCTGACCACTCTGTGCACCCCATCATTTTTTTTTGCGGTTTTCAATACTTTACTCATCATTACTATGCTGAAAGGAGCTTGCCTCTAACACATCCATCAGTGTTTCATGTGGAGCCTCTATCAGCTTCGCTCTACTATTTAAGTTACTTTTCCCCTCCTGATCACCATTCGCCATATGCTGCAACTGCGCTGCTAGGTAATAATTCCTAAATTGTCTAAACCACTTCTTGCATATCCAAACCGGAGCATTATGTAATACGTATAATAATTGTGGTAACCATATCATCTTAATCAGGCTGCATCGGCCTGCTACCGACAAAGGGAGCCGGCTCCATGCATCACAGCTCCGCTTAAATTTCCCCAGTAACGGAACTATATTTTTATCCACGTACTGGCCAACATCTGTTGTTAGGTATATGCCAAGATATTTCAATGCGCCTACCACTTCCATATGCGGTATCCCCAGTGCCGTCACAGTGCTCGGGTGATCAACTTGGAGCAGCTCTGACTTCCCCCAGTTTATTACCAAACCCGTGAATCCTCCAAAGTTTTCTACTAGTTTGATTACCTTCTCAAGAGATTGGCCAGTATCTCCTAGGAAGAGGAGGACATCATCCACGTATTAAGCGATTCTCTCCTCCCTACCCCCTTTCCTTTGGAACCCAACTATCTCGGCATGTGACCTAATGGCAATCGCCAACGGCTCCATTGCAATTGCAAAAAGCAATGGAGAGAGTGGGCACCCCTGCCTTGTACCCCTGCTCATTTCTATTTTTTTGGATTGTTCCCCATTAATTCTTAATTTTGCGCTAGGAGCACTATACATAATTTTAATCCATCCAATGAACATGGGTCCAAATCCGCACACCTCTAGAACATGCCATAAATACTTCCACTCTAGGCTATCAAAAGCCTTGGTCATATCCAAAGACAAAATCGCTCTTGAGCCCCCATTCACCGCTGGCGTTTGTATATTCAGGAATGCCCTTCTTATATTCATACTAGTTGATCGTCCCGTTATAAATCCTGTCTGATCAGAATGTATGAGCTTATTAATAATTTTAACCTATTTTAAAGTAGGTGAACAAAATGAGCTGCGCTAAAAACAATAAAACTAGAAAATAATCAAACACCAAAAAAACCTAATCAACCTATACCAATAGACGTAAAAACAATATTAAATTGACAGAAAAATGTGAATTAGTGAATAGTATACATGAATACTAACGTATCGTCATAAAGTGAATAAAGTGTATACTAGACCTAAAATGACATTGATGTGAATATTACAAAGAAAACCCCCACAATAATTAATGTAGATTGACACAAAAAAAGGGTTATAATATGTGCTAGATTTAAACGAATAGTATTAACTAAAATAACATTCAAAAAACCATAAAAAGTTCATATGTGATGAAAAGAATATTTTTTTATAGTCCCAAGATTAATATTGGTTCTTCAAACTTGACATTAAGGTGCAAAAATATCCACAAATGCGTGTATATAAAAACAAAAAAAATAAAAAATTTTTTCAAAACAATCCTCCACCAGTGAGAAGAGGGGCCGCTTACCAGAGCTTTAGATCCCAGTGTTAGTGAGATCAGTAAGGCAACAGCACAGAGGTTTCTGGGTGAACCGTCACAGGCATCCCACCATCTCCATCTTCAATATGAAGCCTCCAATCGAGAAACGAAGGTGTCGTAGATTGCTGACACCACGCTGTCTCTATCTCCAATACGAAGCCTCCAGTCCGGGAACGAAGGTATCGTGGATCATATAAAAAATCAAAGACACTCGCATAGCGTAAAACCACTTGGTTTAATAAAGTAAAATTTAAAAGATTTACACTCACATGCGTAAAGAAAAAACGATCATATAAAAACGAGCCGGCCGGACTCGTGTGCCGCCCGCACTTCCTGGTTGGGCGTAGAACGCGGAGACGTCAGAACGCCTATCTCCCTACGCGCGTTTCGTCACAAACGGACGTGTTCACGGGATGCGGGACGGCGTTCTGACGCACCGCCTATATACAAATTCTTAAACGGACAGCCTCGGTCTGAGCTCCATGCTGTCCTCTCAATCCACCATGTTAGGTGAGGGAAAGAGGACTGGAATGCCCATATTAACCCCCAGTCCACCATTTTACATAAGGAAAAAAGGGGTAAAGATTTTTGCCCTACCATTACGCAGAGGCAAACCCATAATAATAACCCTCCCGATTCTTTTAAGAACCATAAATTAAAAATACAAAATTATTATAGAAGTACATAAAAAGAAATTAAAAAAATTTCTTTCAAATACCAATTGAAAAATATATTTATCAAAAGGTATCCAATAAAATAATAAAACAATATTAAACACAAACAAAACGATCCAAACGGATAAACAAGACAGCTTCTGTAGTAAAGATATATACTGTCTCGTATGTCCAGATATTAATACGTTCTTAATTGAAAGAATTATATACCAGTGGAAATTGGAAACTTTTTATAGTAGTAAAACCACTGATATGGCATGTCAAAAAATGATAAGGGCAAAAAACCTCATTGGGGACTCATGGAACTCACACCAAGTTTACAGTTGAAAAAGCAACAACTACCACAGGAAGCTTAAGCTATGTAAATTATTCCAACCAATCATATACTATTCAAGAATTGTCAATAAACGCATTTACGTCTACTTCAATATTAAGACCATGAGGAACATAGCTTTTTAATCTGTGTATCCACATCATTTCAAGCTTGGAAATGCTTCTTACCAAATGGGTTCCCCTCCAATGGGGGTTGAACTTGTCAATTCCCATAAATATTGTGTTGGTAGGGTCTCTATTGTGTACCAGCAGGTAGTGTTTGGAGACCGAATGCTGGGTATATCCTCTACGAATATTCCCAATATGCTCGTTCAAACGTACATGTAAAGCACGTTTGGTCCGCCCTACATACTGGAGGCCACAAGGGCACTCCAGCATGTAGACCACTGCCTCTGAGCAGCAGGTAATAAAGGGTTCTATGGTATAAGACCTAGATGTGACCGTAGATCTAAAGGTAGTACTTCTCCTAGACCGACAGCCATTTAGGCTACATACCGTGCACTTCCTGCATTGATAGTACCCAGTAAGGTTCGAGAAAAAATGCGGACGATTCGTGGGTGGGTCCAAAACATTAGGGGCCACCCTATCCCTCAAAGATGTTACGCCTCTATAAACTACTTGGGGTCTGTCAGGCAAAATGGTTCCCAATACCGAGTCGTTCCTAAGTACATGCCAATGTTTTTTAAGTATATGTTTGATCCTAGTGTGTTGGCAGGAATAATTGGTGATGAAGGGGTAACGAAAATTGTTTTGACGGTCTCCTTCTCGTTCCTTTAGTAAATCGGATCTTTCTACTTGACTAATCTCATCTATCAGACGTGTCAAGGGTTCAGGTGGATAACCTTTATCAATGAACCTCTGAGTGAGAACACGGGCCTGTTGTATAAAAACATCCTGTTCTGTACAGTTACGTCTCAATCTTAAGAGCTGACTTCTAGGTACTGATTTGAGCCAAGATGGATGATGGCAACTAGTAGTAGGTATAAAGGAGTTCCTATCGGTGGTTTTAAAGAAAGTTGATGTAATAAAACGTTCTCCTTTAATAGTGATAGTAAGGTCTAAAAAATTTATTTTGGTAAGACTGGCTTCATAAGTGAGGTGTATACCCCTGGTGTTGGCGTTAAGCTCACTCATAAACAAGGAGAGATCCGATTCACTCCCATCCCATAGGAGGAGGATGTCGTCTATGTACCTGGCCCAAAAGGTCAGCTGTGGCCTGACACGGGCATAGACGACATCCTCCTCCCATTTCCCCATAAACAAATTCGCCAAACTAGGGGCATATTTGGCCCCCATTGCGACCCCTTTAATCTGGCGAAAAAAATCCCCTCCAAACCAAAAAAAGTTATGCGTAGCCGCATAGTCTAAAAGTTTCATAATAAAGATTATTTGTTCTGAGGGGAGGTCAGAAAACCTTTCTAGGGAATCTGAAACGGCCTCTAGGCCCATATTTTGGGGTATGCTTGTATAAAGTGACGCAACATCTGCAGTCACCAGCAGAGTCCCTGGTTTAGGATGGTATCCCTCAAGAAGGTTAATTATATGCCTAGTGTCTTTAATAAATGATGGCATTCGACGCACTAGAGGTTGTAAAAAGAAGTCTATATACCTGCCCACCCGGGAAGTGATGGAATCGATCCCACTAATAATGGGTCGTCCCGGGGGGCAGGTTAGACTCTTATGGACCTTAGGTAGGTAGTAGATTACAGGGATTCTAGGAGTTTTTGGGACAAGAAAGGCTTTTTCTTTCTTATTTAAGATTCCCTGATCGAATCCCTCGGCAACAAGGGACTCCAAAGTTCTTTTGTATTGTACATTTGGATTAGAGGGTAGGGAGATGTAAGTAGCCCTATCTCCCAAAATCCGATTCATCTCGCCTATATAGTCATCCTTATTAAGGATGACTATGCCCCCCCCTTTGTCCGCTGGGCGGATGACCACATTTTTATTGTTGCAAAGGGATTCAATGCCAGCATCAATCACCTCTTTATTTCTAACTTTTTTTATACGCAATTCTTCAAGGTCTTTGAGGGCCAGATCGCGAAAGACTTTTAAAGAGGGACACAAATGCCCAGGTGGGTTGAAAAGTGATGGATTAGAAAGCCCCGAGTGACAATAGTCGCCAGAGGTATTTCTAAGAAAATTGGTAGGATTTGAAGCTACATATCTTTGAATATTGAGTTTTCTAACATACCTATGAATATCCATGTATGTTTGAAACTTGTTCATGTTTTTGGCTGGGGCAAACTTGAGGCCCTTATCCAGGACACTCAGTTCACAATTACTAAGAGTGGCCGAGCTAAGGTTAAAAATACCTGCACCAGTTATGTTCTTGGTCTTTTTGGGCTGAGTACGCCTCCCCCCTCTAGTTCCTCTCTTAGCTCGACCACTCTTTTGATGCCTTGGTTTGGCCTGGGAAAACCCCAATTGCTGTGGCTTGGGTTCATACCCAAGTTGCCATTACCAGAGCTTCCCTGAATGTCATTATAGGGACCCATATTATTAGGCCTCAGATTAGTCATACCCTCCATAGGTGGAAACCCCGAATCTTGTAAAGGCAAAAAGCTGTTTTGTGTAGGAATATTAAATTGAGATTGATAGTCCACATCATAATGTACCACTTGACTGTTATTATAAGCAGTTGATGGGTTAGATTTTGGATATTGAAAAGGGAGGGGTAATTGACTATAAGTAGGGGATGGAAAATAACCCTGTTTTGAAGCAAAGTTTCCCATCCATCCAGGGGGAGGTACAGACGGTCTCTCCTGTCCCCAGTTTGAAGGGGGGGCAGCCTGACCATAATAGGGAGAGGGGGCTTGGGCATATATGTGGGGGAGAGGGGGGGCATTCTGACGTTGCCCACCCCGTCCCCTTCCTCTATTGTCATGCCCCTGAGGGGGTCCTCGCTTTCCACCTCTCATTTGGCTGTAGTTTCTCTTTCCCTCACCAGGGGAGCGGAAACGAGAATTTACAGAATTTGCAGATGGTACTGTCTGGTTTTGTATATTTTGGGGTGGTATCCCACCCTGGGACATAACCACCGGGGTAGTATCCATAGCTGGACCGGAGACATCGATTTGTTCTATCAATAATCTCTTTTGCCATTCAAAAACAGTCAGAGATTGATAGTCCAAGATATCTCGGTTATATTTCTTTTTCTTTTTTAGTTTTTGTTCCCTATCCTCTTTCTCCAACAGTTTAAGAAGACCTTTGGATCTATCTAAATATTCCTCATTATTTTTGAAGGGCGATATTTTATCTTTTAAGTTTTTGATCTCAATATCTAAACGGTTAAGTTTCAAATTTTTCCTCTCCACCAGGAACCGTAGAAAGGCAACGCCAGCTTCATTAAAATATTTATACCATCCATCCAGATCTACTTCACCTTTCTGGGGGCAAACCTCCCACCTTAAACTGCGTGGGACCATCTGTAATTTTATATATGTTTCCAGAAACGCAATGTCCCATTGAGTGTGGATCTCAGATACTATTAGGTTTTTTAGCCTTGTAAAGAGACCACCCAAATCCCCATCGCCCTCAGCAAAGGGTTCAAAAACCCCTTCTGTGTTTACCACTCTGGAGGCACGAAAATCAAAAATATCCATAAATAGAGTAGCTGCAGTAAATGTATAAGAATCACAAACACGGTACAAAAGGTAAACCGCGCTACTCAAACAACAAAAGAAAGCAACCTATAAGCAGCAACCCTAATCGTAATACTCCGATATCAAACTAAATAGGTGAACAAAATGAGCTGCGCTAAAAACAATAAAACTAGAAAATAATCAAACACCAAAAAAACCTAATCAACCTATACCAATAGACGTAAAAACAATATTAAATTGACAGAAAAATGTGAATTAGTGAATAGTATACATGAATACTAACGTATCGTCATAAAGTGTATACTAGACCTAAAATGACATTGATGTGAATATTACAAAGAAAACCCCCACAATAATTAATGTAGATTGACACAAAAAAAGGGTTATAATATGTGCTAGATTTAAACGAATAGTATTAACTAAAATAACATTCAAAAAACCATAAAAAGTTCATATGTGATGAAAAAAATATTTTTTTATAGTCCCAAGATTAATATTGGTTCTTCAAACTTGACATGAATGGCAAAAGAGATTATTGATAGAACAAATCGATGTCTCCGGTCCAGCTATGGATACTACCCCGGTGGTTATGTCCCAGGGTGGGATACCACCCCAAAATATACAAAACCAGACAGTACCATCTGCAAATTCTGTAAATTCTCGTTTCCGCTCCCCTGGTGAGGGAAAGAGAAACTACAGCCAAATGAGAGGTGGAAAGCGAGGACCCCCTCAGGGGCATGACAATAGAGGAAGGGGACGGGGTGGGCAACGTCAGAATGCCCCCCCTCTCCCCCACATATATGCCCAAGCCCCCTCTCCCTATTATGGTCAGGCTGCCCCCCCTTCAAACTGGGGACAGGAGAGACCGTCTGTACCTCCCCCTGGATGGATGGGAAACTTTGCTTCAAAACAGGGTTATTTTCCATCCCCTACTTATAGTCAATTACCCCTCCCTTTTCAATATCCAAAATCTAACCCATCAACTGCTTATAATAACAGTCAAGTGGTACATTATGATGTGGACTATCAATCTCAATTTAATATTCCTACACAAAACAGCTTTTTGCCTTTACAAGATTCGGGGTTTCCACCTATGGAGGGTATGACTAATCTGAGGCCTAATAATATGGGTCCCTATAATGACATTCAGGGAAGCTCTGGTAATGGCAACTTGGGTATGAACCCAAGCCACAGCAATTGGGGTTTTCCCAGGCCAAACCAAGGCATCAAAAGAGTGGTCGAGCTAAGAGAGGAACTAGAGGGGGGAGGCGTACTCAGCCCAAAAAGACCAAGAACATAACTGGTGCAGGTATTTTTAACCTTAGCTCGGCCACTCTTAGTAATTGTGAACTGAGTGTCCTGGATAAGGGCCTCAAGTTTGCCCCAGCCAAAAACATGAACAAGTTTCAAACATACATGGATATTCATAGGTATGTTAGAAAACTCAATATTCAAAGATATGTAGCTTCAAATCCTACCAATTTTCTTAGAAATACCTCTGGCGACTATTGTCACTCGGGGCTTTCTAATCCATCACTTTTCAACCCACCTGGGCATTTGTGTCCCTCTTTAAAAGTCTTTCGCGATCTGGCCCTCAAAGACCTTGAAGAATTGCGTATAAAAAAAGTTAGAAATAAAGAGGTGATTGATGCTGGCATTGAATCCCTTTGCAACAATAAAAATGTGGTCATCCGCCCAGCGGACAAAGGGGGGGGCATAGTCATCCTTAATAAGGATGACTATATAGGCGAGATGAATCGGATTTTGGGAGATAGGGCTACTTACATCTCCCTACCCTCTAATCCAAATGTACAATACAAAAGAACTTTGGAGTCCCTTGTTGCCGAGGGATTCGATCAGGGAATCTTAAATAAGAAAGAAAAAGCCTTTCTTGTCCCAAAAACTCCTAGAATCCCTGTAATCTACTACCTACCTAAGGTCCATAAGAGTCTAACCTGCCCCCCGGGACGACCCATTATTAGTGGGATCGATTCCATCACTTCCCGGGTGGGCAGGTATATAGACTTCTTTTTACAACCTCTAGTGCGTCGAATGCCATCATTTATTAAAGACACTAGGCATATAATTAACCTTCTTGAGGGATACCATCCTAAACCAGGGACTCTGCTGGTGACTGCAGATGTTGCGTCACTTTATACAAGCATACCCCAAAATATGGGCCTAGAGGCCGTTTCAGATTCCCTAGAAAGGTTTTCTGACCTCCCCTCAGAACAAATAATCTTTATTATGAAACTTTTAGACTATGCGGCTACGCATAACTTTTTTTGGTTTGGAGGGGATTTTTTTCGCCAGATTAAAGGGGTCGCAATGGGGGCCAAATATGCCCCTAGTTTGGCGAATTTGTTTATGGGGAAATGGGAGGAGGATGTCGTCTATGCCCGTGTCAGGCCACAGCTGACCTTTTGGGCCAGGTACATAGACGACATCCTCCTCCTATGGGATGGGAGTGAATCGGATCTCTCCTTGTTTATGAGTGAGCTTAACGCCAACACCAGGGGTATACACCTCACTTATGAAGCCAGTCTTACCAAAATAAATTTTTTAGACCTTACTATCACTATTAAAGGAGAACGTTTTATTACATCAACTTTCTTTAAAACCACCGATAGGAACTCCTTTATACCTACTACTAGTTGCCATCATCCATCTTGGCTCAAATCAGTACCTAGAAGTCAGCTCTTAAGATTGAGACGTAACTGTACAGAACAGGATGTTTTTATACAACAGGCCCGTGTTCTCACTCAGAGGTTCATTGATAAAGGTTATCCACCTGAACCCTTGACACGTCTGATAGATGAGATTAGTCAAGTAGAAAGATCCGATTTACTAAAGGAACGAGAAGGAGACCGTCAAAACAATTTTCGTTACCCCTTCATCACCAATTATTCCTGCCAACACACTAGGATCAAACATATACTTAAAAAACATTGGCATGTACTTAGGAACGACTCGGTATTGGGAACCATTTTGCCTGACAGACCCCAAGTAGTTTATAGAGGCGTAACATCTTTGAGGGATAGGGTGGCCCCTAATGTTTTGGACCCACCCACGAATCGTCCGCATTTTTTCTCGAACCTTACTGGGTACTATCAATGCAGGAAGTGCACGGTATGTAGCCTAAATGGCTGTCGGTCTAGGAGAAGTACTACCTTTAGATCTACGGTCACATCTAGGTCTTATACCATAGAACCCTTTATTACCTGCTGCTCAGAGGCAGTGGTCTACATGCTGGAGTGCCCTTGTGGCCTCCAGTATGTAGGGCGGACCAAACGTGCTTTACATGTACGTTTGAACGAGCATATTGGGAATATTCGTAGAGGATATACCCAGCATTCGGTCTCCAAACACTACCTGCTGGTACACAATAGAGACCCTACCAACACAATATTTATGGGAATTGACAAGTTCAACCCCCATTGGAGGGGAACCCATTTGGTAAGAAGCATTTCCAAGCTTGAAATGATGTGGATACACAGATTAAAAAGCTATGTTCCTCATGGTCTTAATATTGAAGTAGACGTAAATGCGTTTATTGACAATTCTTGAATAGTATATGATTGGTTGGAATAATTTACATAGCTTAAGCTTCCTGTGGTAGTTGTTGCTTTTTCAACTGTAAACTTGGTGTGAGTTCCATGAGTCCCCAATGAGGTTTTTTGCCCTTATCATTTTTTGACATGCCATATCAGTGGTTTTACTACTATAAAAAGTTTCCAATTTCCACTGGTATATAATTCTTTCAATTAAGAACGTATTAATATCTGGACATACGAGACAGTATATATCTTTACTACAGAAGCTGTCTTGTTTATCCGTTTGGATCGTTTTGTTTGTGTTTAATATTGTTTTATTATTTTATTGGATACCTTTTGATAAATATATTTTTCAATTGGTATTTGAAAGAAATTTTTTTAATTTCTTTTTATGTACTTCTATAATAATTTTGTATTTTTAATTTATGGTTCTTAAAAGAATCGGGAGGGTTATTATTATGGGTTTGCCTCTGCGTAATGGTAGGGCAAAAATCTTTACCCCTTTTTTCCTTATGTAAAATGGTGGACTGGGGGTTAATATGGGCATTCCAGTCCTCTTTCCCTCACCTAACATGGTGGATTGAGAGGACAGCATGGAGCTCAGACCGAGGCTGTCCGTTTAAGAATTTGTATATAGGCGGTGCGTCAGAACGCCGTCCCGCATCCCGTGAACACGTCCGTTTGTGACGAAACGCGCGTAGGGAGATAGGCGTTCTGACGTCTCCGCGTTCTACGCCCAACCAGGAAGTGCGGGCGGCACACGAGTCCGGCCGGCTCGTTTTTATATGATCGTTTTTTCTTTACGCATGTGAGTGTAAATCTTTTAAATTTTACTTTATTAAACCAAGTGGTTTTACGCTATGCGAGTGTCTTTGATTTTTTATATGATCCACGATACCTTCGTTCCCGGACTGGAGGCTTCGTATTGGAGATAGAGACAGCGTGGTGTCAGCAATCTACGACACCTTCGTTTCTCGATTGGAGGCTTCATATTGAAGATGGAGATGGTGGGATGCCTGTGACGGTTCACCCAGAAACCTCTGTGCTGTTGCCTTACTGATCTCACTAACACTGGGATCTAAAGCTCTGGTAAGCGGCCCCTCTTCTCACTGGTGGAGGATTGTTTTGAAAAAATTTTTTTTTTTTGTTTTTATATACACGCATTTGTGGATATTTTTGCACCTTAATGTCAAGTTTGAAGAACCAATATTAATCTTGGGACTATAAAAAAATATTTTTTTCATCACATATGAACTTTTTATGGTTTTTTGAATGTTATTTTAGTTAATACTATTCGTTTAAATCTAGCACATATTATAACCCTTTTTTTGTGTCAATCTACATTAATTATTGTGGGGGTTTTCTTTGTAATATTCACATCAATGTCATTTTAGGTCTAGTATACACTTTATTCACTTTATGACGATACGTTAGTATTCATGTATACTATTCACTAATTCACATTTTTCTGTCAATTTAATATTGTTTTTACGTCTATTGGTATAGGTTGATTAGGTTTTTTTGGTGTTTGATTATTTTCTAGTTTTATTGTTTTTAGCGCAGCTCATTTTGTTCACCTATTTAGTTTGATATCGGAGTATTACGATTAGGGTTGCTGCTTATAGGTTGCTTTCTTTTGTTGTTTGAGTAGCGCGGTTTACCTTTTGTACCCTATTTTAAAGTACCTTAGCCAATATTTTAATATCAGAACATAGAAGCGATATAGGCCTATACGAGGCTACATCCTGGGGGTCCTTTCCTTCTTTAGGTATCACGATAATGGTCGCCTCCATCATGGATGCTGGTAATCTCCCCTCTAACTTTGCCCCTTTCAAGGTCCTAAGTAACTCCGGGAGTAGAATCTCACTGTATTTCTTATATATCTCCACCGGCAGTCCATCTGGACCTGGAGATTTTTAGGAGGCCATTCCGGCCACCGCCTGATGTAACTCACTTAGGGTTATAGGAGCCTCTAGGTCCTCTCTCTCCTCTTGAGTGAGAGTTGGGGTCTTCACTTTCTCCAGGAAAAACGCCATATCTTCTTCCTTCCCTTGATCCCGTGTTTTATATGATTCCCTATAATAGGCCCTGAATGCCTTGACTATCTCCTTCACATTGGTGATAACTATCCCGTTCATAGATTTAATCATTGGGATAGTGGAAGGGGGGGGAATTAGCTTTCACTAATCGGGCCAGCATTCTTCCCACCCCCTCTCCTTCCCCGAAGCGGCATTGTTTCTGGAACAACCGTTTGTTTTCTTCTCTTTTAATAATTACCGATTTATACCCCTGTTGTTTATTTAACCATATTGCTTGCTTCTCATGCGTCGGGTCCTTAATATAATTAACCTCTGCCTCAATGACTTCCTTCCTAATTTTTTCCTCCCAGCTCCTAGATTTTTGTTTAATTTTAACCACATGTTGAACCAAAATGCCTCTGAGAAATGCTTTTAGTGTATCCTAAGTAGGGATGAGCTTCGAGTTCGAGTTGAACGCATGTTCTACTCGAACATTGCCTGTTCGCCTGTTCAGCGAACAGTGAACAATTTGGGCTGTTCGCAGCAAATTCGAAAAGCCGGAACACCTTATACAAGTCTATGGGAGAAATCTAAAGTGCTAATTTTAAAGGGTAATATGCAGGTTACTGTCCTAAAAAGTGTTTGGGGACCCGGGTCCTGCCCCAGGGGACATGGATCAATGCAAAAAAAAGTTTTAAAAACTGCCGTTTTTTCAGGAGCAGTGATTTTAATAATGATTAAAGTGAAACAATAAAAATGTAATATTCCTTTAAATTTCGTAGCTGGGGGGTATCTATAGTATGCCTGTGAAGGGGCGCATGTTTCTGGTGCTTAGAACTGTCCCTGCACAAAGTGTCATTTGTGCAGGAAAAAAAGTCTTTTAAAATCACTTGCGGC
Source organism: Lithobates pipiens (assembly GCF_037356315.1). Lineage (NCBI taxonomy): Eukaryota > Metazoa > Chordata > Amphibia > Anura > Ranidae > Lithobates > Lithobates pipiens. Next base: position 193,169,850 of record NW_027507718.1, read on the forward strand.
TATTGTCGGGTCCCGTAATACAGAGAACACTCAATGAGTGTTCTCTGCATTAGCCGACAATTCATTCATTCATTGATAAAAAAATAAATAAAAAAAAAGCGTGGGGGTTCCCCTAAATTCAATTACCAGGCCCTTCAGGTCTGACATGGATATTAAGGGGAACCCCGTGTCAAATTAAAAAAAAAAATTGACGTGGGGGTCCCCCTAAATATCCATAACCAGACTCTTCAGGTCTGATATGGATATTAAGGGGAACCCCGCATCAAATTAAAAAAAAAAATTGACGTGGGGGTCCCCCTAAAAATCCATATCAGACCCTTTATCCGAGCACGCAACCTGGCAGGCCGCAGGAAAAGAGGGGGGGACGAGAGAGCGGCCCCCCCTCCCTCCTGAACCGTACCAGGCCACATACCCTCAACATTGGGAGGATGCTTTGGGGGTCTGTGACCCCTCAAAGCACCTTGTCCCCATGTTGATGAGGACAAGGGCCTCATCCTCACAACCCTGGCCGTTGGTTGTGAGGGTCTGCGGGCGGGGGGCTTATCAGAATCTGGAAGCCCCCTTTAACAAGGGGACCCCCAGATCCCGGCCCCCCCTGTTTGAAATGGTAAGGGGGTACAAAAGTACCCCTACCATTTCACAAAGAAAGCGTCAAAATGGTTAAATAAGACAAACACACTTTTGAAAAATTCCTTTTTTAACGGAAACCTGCGTTACATCAGAGGGGGCGGGGTCACCCACACGTTACTGGGGAACCCCTGGCTTCCCTCTCCAGCGTCAGAGGGGCGGGATCAGGTGACGGGTGGCCCCGCCCTCCTAATATAAGAAACGTCAGCGCTGGGATCTCTGCAGTGTCTCCGGAGTGGAGACAGAAGAAGGATGTATGGACAGCGCTGGACTGAGAGATCCCCCGTCGCTGGATATGATCATCCATCGCTAGACCCCGGAGACCCGTCGCTGGATAGCAAGAGTGGATTAGCACCGCTGGAATCTTTTTTTTTTTATTTTTTTATTTTTAATAAAGGAATTTTTCAAAAGTGTGTTTGTCTTATTTAACCATTTTGACACTTTCTTTGTGAAATGGTAGGGGTACTTTTGTACCCCCTTACCATTTCAAACGGGGGGGGCCGGGATCTGGGGGTCCCCTTGTTAAAGGGGGCTTCCAGATTCTGATAAGCCCCCCGCCCGCAGACCCTCACAACCAACGGCCAGGGTTGTGAGGATGAGGCCCTTGTCCTCATCAACATGGTGACAAGGTGCTTTGAGGGGTCACAGACCCCCAAAGCATCCTCCCAATGTTGAGGGTATGTGGCCTGGTACGGTTCAGGAGGGAGGGGGGCGCTCTCTCGTCCCCCCCTCTTTTCCTGCGGCCTGCCAGGTTGCGTGCTCGGATAAAGGGTCTGATATGGATTTTTAGGGGGACCCCCACGTCAATTTTTTTTAAATTTGATGCGGGGTTCCCCTTAATATCCATATCAGACCTGAAGGGTCTGGTTATGGATATTTAGGGGGACCCCCACGTCAATTTTTTTTTTTAATTTGACACGGGGTTCCCCTTAATATCCATGTCAGACCTGAAGGGCCTGGTAATTGAATTTAGGGGAACCCCCACGCTTTTTTATTTTTTATTTTTTTATCAATGAATGAATGAATTGTCGGCTAATGCAGAGAACACTCATTGAGTGTTCTCTGTATTACGGGACCCGACAATAGCCGCAAGTGATTTTAAAAGACTTTTTTTCCTGCACAAATGACACTTTGTGCAGGGACAGTTCTAAGCACCAGAAACATGCGCCCCTTCACAGGCATACTATAGATACCCCCCAGCTACGAAATTTAAAGGAACATTACACTTTTATTGTTTCACTTTAATCATTATTAAAATCACTGCTCCTGAAAAAATGGCCGTTTTTAAAACTTTTTTTTGCATTGATCCATGTCCCCTGGGGCAGGACCCGGGTCCCCAAACACTTTTTAGGACAGTAACCTGCATATTACCCTTTAAAATGAGCACTTTAGATTGTGAACGTTCGAGTCCCATAGACTTTAATAGGGTTCTAAAGTTCACACGAAGTTTAGGTCTGTTCGCAGGTTCTGGTGCGAACCGAACAGGGAGGTGTTCGGCTCATCCCTAATCCTAAATTATATTAATTGGGGCAGTATCTGTGTTAAACACTATAAACTCTTTTAGGTTCTTTGAAACATCTTCTACATCCTTTATTAACTCAAGCCAGAATGGGCTATATCTCCAACCCCCCGGTGTTTCTCCCCCCCCCCCCCCCCTTGTACTCACTGACATTATCAAAGGCGAATGATCCGATAACCCTCTAGGCATATACTCTATCTTTCTCACACTTTGTGATGCGTCTTCATTACCCAGAGCCAAGTCTATTCTGGAGAGTGTTGAATACGAGCTTGAGAAGCAAGAATATTGCTTAACGTTCGCATTCCTCACTCTCCACATATCCAATAATCCAACCTCCTTCAGGAAGTGGCTTAATCTCGTTATCCCCATCTCCCCGATTTGAGTTTTACTGGGGAATCTATCAATCCGACTGTCAAGCACTTCATTGAAATCTCCCAGTATCATGACTGGTACATCCTCCTTGTCAACCATGAAGTCCATAAGTCTATACACCACCTCCATTTTACGGAGGCGGTATATATACGCTCACCAAGACATATAATCTGTCCTCCAAAGTACAATACAAAAAGACATAACGACCTAGTTCATCAATGCTAGCCTGCCTGCAGGAGAACCTCACCCCTGTTCCAATTATCACACTCACTCCTCTCGAGTAAGATGTATGGGTAGAGTGATACTGATTTTGATACCTCCTATTTTTAAATTGGGGTATAGTTGCTTTAGTTAAATGTGTCTCCTGCAGGCAGGCCAGTCCAATCCCATACCTCTCCAGCGTGGAGAATACTGCCGCTCTTTTAACTGGGCTTCCCAAACCTCTGACATTCCAAGAGGCGATGTTAAGTGTTTTATCCTGCATTATTCAACCATAACAAAATAACAAAAAAAAAACCCTGGATTTTAAACCAGAAACCCTGGTAAGATATCATTCCACTCGTGCTCAATCCACTTCCTCTTAAATTGCAAATTCTTAACAAATGTATGACCTTTATAAAGATAAATTCCAAATAAGTTAGTGTTTGTGTACAAACTGTGTAAAATTTAACCCTCTTGTGGTTTTCTGTGCTCAATATTGCTTGGTCCCTTTTGCTCCCCCCCCACTCCCCCCCATCGACTCTCTCCCCCACCCCCCCACCTTCCTAGGTATCCCACTGGGGGGTTACACGTGACCTTTCCACACTCATCCCTTCCATCCCTCCGCTCCTCCATCTTCCTACTCTCATATCGCCTTTCCTCCGACAGAGGATGGATAAAGATAGAAAAAGATTTAAAAAAATGAAATAAAAAAATAAATATCCTCTGCCCCTATCGCTCTATCTATCCTAGTTTCATACCTCATTTAAACCTCCCTCACCTCTCCCCCTGTGTATCAATATTTCAGACCTTTACATGCGTTTACAGCTTGGAGGACCTCCCTTAATGTTGGATCTTCCTCCACAGGGGGGGCTACCTCCAGCAGCGGCCCCACTCTCACTCTGAGTTGCCCCTTGGCGCTTACCTACATTTCTTTGACCTAATGCAGCGGCAGCGTTTGATCCTGTATGACCTTGACTTTTTCTGTCCGCTACCCCCCCTGCTGTGTTTTTACTTGCAATGATTGAGGCTGTTGTATCAACTGTATCGACTGCTCACTCTTTGTCGGGGACTGACCTGGGATGCGGACATAACGTTCTAACTTTGCTGCAGCTGCTTGTGCTACCAGGGCATTATTTTCCTTAGAAGAGCAGGGCTGTTGCACCCCTGCGTTCTCCTGTGCTGCCTGCTCCTCTCCTCGCCGCCTTGACATCTTTCCACTAGGTCACTATTTGAGTCAAAGAGCAAACTTAAACCTCCGGGGCAGTACAAGGATTAAGAGTCAGTAGTGATGAGACAATGATAGGGGCAAAGAAAAAAAGAAAAAAGGGAGAAAAAAAGGGGGGGGGGGAGGCTTCTATGCTGGGTTCACTGATTTATGCAGATCAGTCAGCATTCCATCAATAGGGACTTGCTACAGGGCCAGTGTTCTATAAAAAAAAGTTTTTAATCAGCTGACGTTCCTGGGTTCTTTATTATGCGGTGGAGGGAACATTCAAGTTCACTCAGAACTCAGTCCTGGTTCCTCTCTGTCAGAGTTATCAAAGTGGGGCTGTTTTATAAAGTCTTTTTAGGGTTTTCCTTAATACACAACTTCAGACCAATATCAGACCAACATCACTCACATATACCTTCTTATCTGATACAGTCGTGCCTGAGATGAGGGGGGTAGGTAATCCTTTGTAATGCAGTCAACACAGCGCTCCACTGCCTCACCTCAATCCAAACCCCCCACAGTCCCGTCTCATACCTCGAGGGCAATTATATTTTCATCCAGGTGCACGTTCTGAAAGGGGAATATCTTTAACCGGCCTCTCTCCACCTCCGGGGACGCCGTTCAAGGCTGTGCGCCGCTCGGTGCTCACCGTTCGTCCACGCCACAGCCAGCTGTAGTTACACGGCCTCACTTTACTTCGCTTTACTTCCGTGTGTGCTCGGCGGGCTTCGGCTGCATTCGGCTCCCTTCAATAAGCATCGACCGCACTCTGCAATTTCCGGAGGTTTACGGATGCTCCAGTCGTTCCACGGACCTTTTCAGCGTCCCTCCAGTCACCGCTCAGCTTCCCCAGCAAACATGCGCTAGAGCGAAAAAAAGCACAGGGAGAGAGCCTGACAGCATCCTGCTCACATCACTCCATTCGTGCTCTCTCAGGCACGCCACTCACATCCGGCCACTCCCCCCCGTAGTTTAATATTATACTTGGTCCATTAAATAGGCTCTGGTGCTTTAAAAAACTGAGGAAGAGTAGGAGCACTTGGAGAAACACCACCCTTAGGATAATGCTCACATCTAAGACCAGCCTCCCAAGCTCGAATGCCTTCAGGGCACCCACAGAGCCTACTACTGCTGCTTCCAATCTAGTATAATGCCGTGTACACACAAGTGTTTTTTTCCATCAGAATAAACGCTGAAGGTTTCTCCGACAGAATTCCGCTCAAGCTGTCTTGAAAACACACGGTCACACCAAAGTCCGACTGTCAAGAACGGGGTGACGTACAACACGTACGACGAGACTAGAAAAAGGAAGTTCAATAGCTAGTAGCTTCCGTCTCGTACTTGTTTCAGAGCATGCGTCGTTTTTGGTACATCGGAACAGCATACAGATGAGCAGTTTTCCCGATAGGAATTGGTTCCGTCAGAAAAATTTAGAACATGTTCTCTTTCTAGGTCCGTCAGAATTTTCAACGTAAAAAAGTCCGATACAGCATACACACGATTGGTATATATGATGAAAAGCTCCCGTCTGACTTTTTCTGTCGGAAATTCCGCTCGTGTGTACACGGCATTAGAGTTATATATATCAGGATTCAGCCACCATTCGCCCATAACCAACTGAGTGGCTAAAAATATCTATATAGATCAGTGAAAGCTATTCCCTCCTGCTCACAAGGGCACATCACAGTAGTTAATTTGTAACTAGGATTCTTCGATCCCCATAAAAAAGACGAAAAGAGTTTAATTTGGTGAAAAAGGACATAGGAAGCCACTGAGGAGAGTGTCTAAATAAATACATACATTTTCACGATTTTCATTTTTAGAAGATTAATACGTCCTAATTAAGACAATGGTAGAGACGTCCATACTTTCAATTTCAACCCAATATCTCACAAAATCGGCATCAAATCCAGAAAAAAAAACATAAAAAAAAAAAAAAAAAAAAAAAAAAAAGGAAAATGCAATCTTAAAATCTTTTTTTCTTTTTTTTTTTTTTTTTTTAAGTCATGTCATGTGAATGGGGACATGTAACAAATTTAAAGTGAGTATTATCCCAATATGGCAGCAAAAGTGAAAATGCCCTTTCACTTGAATTTTTTTTTTTTGGCTTCAGTAAGCAATAATTATAGCCTGCATACTGTTTTAGGGCTCATTTACAAATGCATTTTGCACATATTTTCAGGCACTGGGGAGGGGCAAAGATTTTGTAAGCTGCTTTAACATAACACACCAGCATTATTTTGGCCAATGCAGCACACCCCAACATATGATCTTTATTCTCACTTTAAATCTATTGGTTCAGTTATTTAAGGGACCAGGAAATCAGAGACAGTTGGGTTATACTGCTGCCTTCAGGAGGATTTGGACACTGGCAAATTAAATTACTTTCTAGGTTAGCATAAATCCTCCCACTCCTAGGAAAATAGATGAATTGCAATAATACCCAGAATCCAATGCAGCACTGTGTGTAATATGCAAAATGATCATATATACTTGTAACTTAACCATATAATATAAATCACATCAATAAATTGCACAATCAATCCAATAAATAAAACATCCAAACACATATAATGTGTTTCAAATTGATCCTATAGGTGAAAAAAAAACCTTCAAAAGGTGACTCACAAATAGTGCTCAGGTGCCTCCACCTCACAGACACTCCTCACAAACATATGCCTTTCTAGCCAAATATGAGCAGCTGCTCAATAGATTAGGCACCCCTTTGAAATCACAGTTAATTCACCTCCTTTTGCACCACAAATCTCAAGTATGGTAAGAAAACAAAAAGATCCAATAGTGTAAATACTGTCAATTAGATAATTTTATTAAAAGGAAAATCACTCACAAATAAGGATGAGCCGAACACCCCCATGTTCGGTTTGCACCAGAACCTGCAAACAGACCTAAACTTTGTGTGAACTTTAGAACCCTATTAAAGTCTATGGGACTCGAATGTGCAAAATCTAAAGTGCTAATTTTAAAGACTAATATGCAAGTTACTGTCCTAAAAAGTGTTTGGGGACCTGGGTCCTGCCCCAGGGGACATGGATCAATGCAAAAAAAAAAGTTTTAAAAACGGCCGTTTTTTCAGAAGCAGTGATTTTAATAATGATTAAAGCGAAACAATAAAAATATTCCTTTAAATTTCATACCTGGGGGGTGTCTATAGTGTGCCTGTGAAGGGGCGCATGTTTCCCGTGCTTAGAACTGTCCCTGCACAAAGTGTCATTTCTGCAGGAAAAAAAGTCTTTGTCACGATCTGGAGTCAGGCTCAGAGGCCAGTAGCTATAGCAGCAGAGCAGATATTCACACAGGTCACCCTGGCTGATGACACGGGTTCACCTGAGGTGCGGGGTCTAAGCACTAACCGGTATTCACCAGAGCTCCCAAAGGTGGAGATGGGCTTGGCTGCGTGTTAGTGCCAGGTTGCGGTCCTCAGGATAGCCCCACCAGGAGGTGAGCAAGCCGGGGGTCTGGTAGCAGATATAGCAGGTAGGGATCAAGCAGAAGCGTAGTTGAGAAACAAGCCAAAAGTCGGTAACAAATAATTGCAGGTTGGGATTCAGCAGAAGCGTAGTCCAGGAACAAGCCAAATGTCGGTAAGAAATAGTTGCAGGTTGGGATTCAGAAGAAGCGTGGTCCAGGAACAAGCCAAATGTAGGTAACGAATTGTAGCGAGGCTACGGTCGGCAGCAGGAGAGATAGGAGCAAGATATTGGCTGGTGAAGGCACAATATTCTGGCAACCAGGAAGTGCAGAGACATGGCTTAAATCAGGAAGTTAATGGGAGGAGCAAAGGGTTCAAGGTTCAAGGCAAACAAGATTCAAGACAAGATCATCCAAGGAGCTGTCCAGCATTCCAGGTGGCTCAGCAAGCAGAGTCACTGCCAGACACACCAGAGGTCCCAGGTTCAAGCCCAGCTCCTAACAGTACTCCCCTCCTCCCAGGATGTCCCCTGGACATCTTAGGGCCAGGTTTCTGAGGAAACCTCTGGTGGAATTCCCTTGTTAATCTAGGGGCATGAACATTCTTTTCAGGCTCCCAAGAATTTTCTTCTGGCCCATATCCTTCCCATTGAACCAAATACTGCAATTTGTTCCTAGAGATTCTGGAGTCAAGAATTTTGCCCACCACAAATTCTTCTTCACCCTGTACCTCAACAGGTGGAGGAGGAGGATGAATTCTTCCAGAAAAAGTATTTTCATGAAATGGTTTGAGTAGTGATATATGAAACACAGGGTGAATCTTCATATTATCAGGAAGTTTTAGGCGAAAAGTGACTGGGTTGATTTGAGCAGAAATCTCAAAAGGTCCCATAAACTTTTGACCCAACTTAGCACAAGGAACTTGAACTTTTAAATTTTTGGTAGATAACCAAACTTTCTCACCTACTTGAAAAGTGGGAATAGACCTACGATGTCTGTCAGCAGCCTTCTTGCAATATTCCTGTGCCTCCTTCAATGTATCAGTCAATTTCTCCTGGATCTCATGTAATGAAGTTAGTCTGTTGGTAACAGCAGGAATTGAAGTTGAGATGGGGAGATCAGGAATAAAAACTGGATGATACCCGGTGTTTGGGATGTGGAACTATGTTTAGAGTTATTATAAGCAAACTCTGCCGTAGGAAGGTAGTCCACCCAGTCATCCTGAAGATAACTCACGAAACATCGAAGGTATTGCTCCAGAGTTTTATTGGTCCTCTCGGTCTGACCATTAGACTGCGGATGAAAAGCTGAGGACAGATTAACTGTTACACCCAAAGCTGAGCAAAAACTTCTCCAAAATTTTGAGGTAAACTGTACCCCTCTGTCAGACACCACATCATCAGGAATTCCATGAAGTTTAAAAACTTCTCTAACCATTACCTCAGCAGTATGTTCGGTGGAGGGTACCCTTTTAACTGGAATAAAATGAGCCATCTTAGTGAGGCGGTCAACGACTACCAGAATGGTGGTCATCCCTTTTGAAAGAGGAAGGTCAACCACAAAGTCCATAGAAATTGACCCCCATGGTCTTGATGGAACAGGTAGTGGTAGAAGTAACCCCAGAGAAGATCGAGGTGTCTTATTGCGAGCACAGGTTAGACATGAAGCCACATAACTCTTAACATCTTTCTTGTACCCAGGCCACCAAAAGGAACGTGATAAGAGTTCTTCTGTCTTAGAAACCCCAAAATAACCAGCAAGCTTAGAGTCATGTACCAACCTGAGGGCTTCTACCCGAACTGATTCAGGTACATAGAAGCAATGCGCTTGAGTCCAAAAACCATTGTTGTACTTGAGGTTAATGTCCTTAGGAGGATTATTAAGAAGTGGGTCATTCTCATACCCCTCCTTGAGAAGATTAAGAAATGTCTTCGAACTCATGGCCCCTAGAAAGTTCTTTTGAGGCAGGATTGTACATTCAGAGGTGCTTTCCTGGAGAGGCCCAGACAACATCCGTGATAGGGCATCAGCCTTACCATTCCTTGACCCAGGGCGGTATGAAATAACAAAATTAAACCTGGAAAAGAAAAGGGTCCAACGTGCTTGTCTAGATGACAACCTTTTAGCAGACCTAATAAATTCAAAATTTTTATGATCGGTGAGAACGGTTACAGGGTGATTAGCTCCTTCCAGCAGATGCCTCCACTCAGAAAATGCTTCCTTAATTGCCAGCAGCTCCTTGCTTCCAATGTCATAATTCATCTCGGCTGAAGACATCAGTCGAGAGAAATAAGCACAAGGATGAAGCTGCATTTTTTCTCCCATTCGCTGAAAAAGGATAGCTCCCACAGCAGAATTAGAAGCATCAACTTCTACGATGAAAGGTAGTTCTGGATCTGGATGTACCAGTATTGGTGCAGAAGTGAAGAGAGTTTTCAGTTTACTAAAGGCAGCCTGTGCCTCAGGTGCCCACAAAAAGGGCACCCCTTTCTTTGTCAACTGTGTGATTGGAGCAATTACCTTAGAGAAATTCCTTATAAATCTTCTGTAAAAGTTGGCAAATCCAACAAATCGCTGTATCTACTTAGCATTCTTAGGGGTGGGCCAATCCACCACAGCTTTGATCTTATCGGGATCCATGCTAACCCCTTCAGAAGAGATTATGTATCCCAAGAACTGGATCTGGGTTTGTTCAAACTCGCATTTCTCTAGTTTTATGTAAAGTTGATTTCGCCTTAATCTCTCGAAAACAATACGGACATGCTTGCGGTGTTCTTCCAAAGTATCAGAGAAAATGAGAATGTCATCCAAATATGCTATTACAAACTGATCAAGCAAATCTCGAAAAGCATCATTAATAAAATGTTGAAAAGTTGCAGGAGCATTGCAAAGCCCAAAGGGCATGACCAAAGACTCAAAATGTCCATATCTGGTTCTGAAAGCAGTTTTCCATTCATCTCCGGGACGAATGCGGACAAGGTTGTATGCCCCCCGTAAATCTAATTTGGTAAAGAGCTTGGCAGAGCGGAGTCTCTCAAGCATTTCTGGAATCAGTGGGAGTGGATAGCGATTCTTAATTGTGATCTCATTTAAATCTCTGTAGTCAATACACGGACGCAGGGTGGAGTCCTTTTTCGTCACGAAGAATAAGGCTGCACCAGCAGGAGAGGTTGAGTGTCTGATAAAACCCTTCTCAAGATTCTCATTAATCCACTCCCTGAGCACTTTCAGTTCAGGTTCTGATAAAGAATAAAGGCGACCAAATGGTATTTCTGCCCCTGGAAGCAATTCAATGGGACAATCATAAGAGCGATGAGGAGGCAGCTGATCTGCGTTCTTTTTATCACAAACGTCCCGATAGAGAACCAAGGAATGCCCAGGATAATAGGAAACTTGGGTGATGTAATCAGCTCAAAGCTGATAGTCTCCTGATGGTCAGTTTCAATTAGGAGTTTAAGTGGGATTGTCTCGTGGGTAACAGGGCCTGAAGTCAAAAGGTGAGCCATCCACAGTTTCCATATCAATTGGGGTGAGTTTATTTCTTATTTGAATGTTATTACTTTGGGCAAATTCGATGTCGATGAAGTTTCCCCCAGCCCCTGAGTTCAGCATAGCAGAGCAAGGTATTTCATTGCTTTCAACAATAAGCTTTATAGGGATGACAAAATGAGTTGATAAAGAATTAACTTTATTTGCTTCCTGAATCAAAGGTGAGATGGACTGAGAAATTGAGTTTATTTGTTCAGATACTGTAACATCCGTTGCTGCAATTGTTCTTTACACAGTTAATTGTCCCAATAAATTTAAATGTCCAGAGTCTCCACAATAAAGACATAAGTTTTCTGAACGTCGTCTTTCTTTCTCCTGAGTAGTAATAGATCTTTTAATTGCATCCACCTGCATAGGTTCAGGAGTGTCAGAATCAGGAAAAACTCTTGGACCCTTAGGAGGATACTGAGTAGTAGAAAAACGCATGCCACCATTACTGCCTAGGATTCCCAGTCTCTCCTTTCTCCTTTCAGTAAGTCTCTGATCAATTCGAATATATAATTTAATAAAATCTTCAAGGTCATCAGGACTTTCTACTCTGGCAAGCTCATCTTTTACTTGTTCCGAGAGTCCTTGACGGAACTGACTCTTTTGTGCTGCTGGATTCCAATTGGTATCTGAGATCCAACGTCGGAATTCAGTTGTGTACTCTGCAACAGAGCGTGTTCCCTGCCGTAAATTGTGCAATTTTGCCTCAGTAGTAGCACAGCGGTTAGGATCATCGAAAACTTGGTTCATCGCAGTCACAAAAGAATCAAAATTATCCAGGATGACATCATCTTTCTCCACATAAGGGGAGGCCCAGGCTAAGGCTTCCTCAGTCAGGAGGTTGATAATAAACAGCACCTTTTTCCTGTCAGAAGTGAATGCAGCAGGTTGCATCTGAAAGTATATACGACATTGATTAAGGAATCCTCTATAATGGCGGCGGTCTCCGCTAAACTTGAGTGGTAGGGCATTCGTGCATTAGTTTCTATGGCAGCAGTATCTCGGGCATGAAAATCCCGCAATTGTTTGTGTAGATCAAGGATTTCCTCTTGTAGACCTTTCACTTCAATTTGTAACTCAGAAAATGTTTCCTGGTAGTCAACACCAAATGTCTGTAACTCAGCGATTTGAACCCTGAGAGGAGCCATGGCAGCTGCTACAACGGCCTCCATGTTTTTGGCCAGAATATTCTGTCACGATCTGGAGTCAGGCTCAGAGGCCAGTAGCTATAGCAGCAGAGCAGATATTCACACAGGTCACCCTGGCTGATGACACGGGTTCACCTGAGGTGCGGGGTCTAAGCACTAACCAGTATTCACCAGAGCTCCCAAAGGTGGAGATGGGCTTGGCAGCGTGTTAGTGCCAGGTCGTGGTCCTCAGGATAGCCCCACCAGGAGGTGAGCAAGCCGGGGGTCTGGTAGCAGATATAGCAGGTAGGGATCAAGCAGAAGCGTAGTTGAGAAACAAGCCAAAAGTCGGTAACAAATAATTGCAGGTTGGGATTCAGCAGAAGCGTAGTCCAGGAACAAGCCAAATGTTGGTAAGAAATAGTTGCAGGTTGGGATTCAGCAGAAGCGTAGTCCAGGAACAAGCCAAATGTCGGTAACGAATTGTAGCGAGGATACGGTCGGCAGCAGGAGAGATAGGAGCAAGATATTGGCTGGTGAAGGCACAATATTCTGGCAACCAGGAAGTGCAGAGACATGGCTTAAATCAGGAAGTTCATGGGAGGAGCAAAGGGTTCAAGGTTCAAGGCAAACAAGATTCAAGACAAGATCATTCAATGAATTGTCCAAGGAGCTGTCCAGCATTCCAGGTGGCTCAGCAAGCAGAGTCACTGCCAGACACACCAGATGGTCCCAGGTTCAAGCCCAGGTCCTAACAGTCTTTTAAAATTACTTGCGGCTATATGAATTGTCGGCTCCCGTAATACAGTGAACACTCAATGAGTGTTCTCTGTATTACGGGAGCCGACAATTCATTGATAAAAAAAGCGTGGGGTTCCCCTAAATTCAATTACCAGGCCCTTCAGGTCTGGTATGGATATTAAGGGGAAATCCGTGTCAAATTACAAAAAAAATTGACATGGGGTCCCCCTAAATATCCATACCAGACCCTTTATCCGAGCATGCAACCTGGCAAGCTGCAGGAAAAAAGGGGGGGCGATAGAGCAGCCCCCCTCCTGAACTTCACCAGGCCACATGCCCTCAACATTGGGAGGATGCTTTGGGGGTCTGTGACCCCTCAAAGCACCATGTCCCCATGTTGATGGGGACAAGGGCCTCATCCCCACAACCCTGGCCGGTGGTTGTGGGGGTCTGCGGGCTGGGGACTTATCAGAATCTGGAAGCCCCCTTTAACAAGGGAATTTTTTTAACAAAGGAATTTTTCAAAAGTGTGTTTGTCTTATTTAACAATTTTTTACACTTTCTTTGTGAAATGGTAGGGGTACGTTTTTCAAACAGGGGGACGGGATCTGGGGGTCCCCTTGTTAAAGGGGGCTTCCAGATTCTGATAAGCCCCCCGCCCGCAGACCCCCACAACCACCGGCCAGGGTTGTGGGGATGAGGCCCTTGTCCCCATCAACATGGGGACATGGTGCTTTGAGGGGTCACAGACCCCCAAAGCATCCTCCCAATGTTGAGGGCATGTGGCCTGGTACGGTTTGGGGGGTGCTCTCTTGTCCCCCCCTCTTTTCCTGTGACCTGCCAGGTTGCGTGCTCGGATAAAGGGTCTGGTATGGATTTTTAGTGGGACCCCATGTCAATTTTTTTTCAAATTTGACGTGGGGTTTCCCTTAATATCCATACCAGACCTGAACGGCCTGGTAATTGAATTTAGGGGAACCCCACACTTTTTTTTTTTTTTTTTTATCAATGAATGAATTGTCGGCTCCCGTAATACAGAGAACACTCATTGAGTGTTCTCTGTATTACGGGAGCCGACAATTCATATAGCCCCCAGTAATTTTAAAAGACTTTTTTTCCTGCAGAAATGTCACTTTGTGCAGGGACAGTTCTAAGCACGGGAAACATGCGCCCCTTCACAGGCATACTATAGACACCCCCCAGGTACGAAATTTAAAGGAATATTACACTTTTATTGTTTCACTTTAATCATTATTAAAATCACTGCTCCTGAAAAAACTGCCATTTTTAAAACTTTTTTTTGCATTGATCCATGTCCACTGGGGCAGGACCCAGGTCCCCAAATGCTTTTTAGGACAGTAACTTGCATATTAGCCTTTAAAATTAGCACTTTCGATTTCTCCCATAGACTTGTACAGGGTGTTCCGGCTTTTCGAATTTGCCGCGAACAGACCAAATTGTTCACTGTTCGCTGAACAGGCGAACAGGCAATGTTTGAGTCGAACATGAGTTCGACTCGAACTCGAAGCTCATCCCTACTCACAAAAGATCGGTAAATGAAAGCAATAGATCCCACTGAATATGGATAGGCTGTTAGTTGCATCCGACAGCCCCACTCACAGAGCCAGAGGCCGGCTGCTCTGTAGTGCTCATGTCAGCTTAACATAAAAAAAAAAAGGAAACCTAACTAACAAGAACACAAAGGTAGAGCATCCCACAACCACATCCCAAATCAAACAAGAAAAATAAGAAAATTGTCCCAGGGATTGTACGGGTAAGGGTTGCGTACAGAGTAAAAAATGAAAGAAGTAAGAAAAAAAATATACAAAATTTTATTCATTCAAAATACATAAAATCCATGATTAAAAGAAAATATATTGTCATAATTAGAACAGTTCATACAGTCAGGGCCATCTTTAATATTGATTGGACCCCGGGCAAAAGTTTTCTTGGGGCCCCCTCCCCCCCGCATGCAGTCTCGCTCTACACCTGCTCTGAGACATACAATAAATAACAGCTAGACTCAAAATCAGTTTACTGAATCAGATCAGGCAGCTATTGCGATTGGTTGCCAGAGGTTACAGTATATCATTACCGCTCACTGTCTGGTTACTAAAGGTTACAGCACACATTACGGCTCACTCATTAGTTGCTAGAGGTTACAGCCAGGGCTCAAGTCCTGTGGGAACGCATGGGAACGGAGTTCCTGTACTTTTTCCACAAAAGGAACTCAGTTCCCATTAGCAGCCACGTCCTGCAAGAATTTGAAGTATGTGAGCTGTGTGGCAGGTGCTACACCAGCAGCCACCGACACAGCTTGCAATAGTAAGTGGCGCACACCAGGGGTGGACTTACCATTCAGGCATTGCCAGTAGGGGGCCCCATGACAGCTTCCTCTTTGATCTACCTGTCGAACACAGCAAGCTGATGGGTAGATCAGGTCCCTGCTGCTAAGAGGTTGTATTTAGTCAGACCTCTCGTGATGCGCTCCTCCCCGCCGGCCCCTCCTGATTTTCTGTCTCCTCACCCCCCCCCCCCTCCCCCAGTCTCCTGCATACTTGCTCTGTGTGTCCCACTGAATCCCCCCCTCCTCTATCTTCAGTTCCATATGATGAGAGAACCCAGAGGAGGAGCAAAGCTATTCTGCTCACAGGACATGCAGGAAGAGAGGTGAGCTGAGGGAAGAACATCAGTTTGGGGTGGTAATCTGAGCACAATACCTGGCAAAGTTTAATGCCATGAGGGATGTTTATGTGGAAATATGTGAAGGGTTGGAATAGCAGCGACTGTGTGTTGGAGCCCTGCAGAGTTTGCAGCCCCCCAAGCTAACATTCATCTCCTAAGCAGGAACACATCACTATCTCCCCAAGCATTCTGTCCAGATAATGTACAGTTAATTTATGACCTTTCCGTTTAACCCTGTGTTATCCAAACTGTTCAATGAAAAGTGTAAACGCAACACATAAACACTCTATATACAAAATAAAATTCCCCAATAAAGATTAGATCATGATGTTCACATTTGCATGGAAGCACAATTGAATGAATGCTGATTATTCAGAGAATTGCCGTATTTATGTTTATTGAGGATTGTTGTTTTTTTTTTTTTTTTTTTTTTTATGTACTAACAGTTAAGCTTCATACACACAATACGAAAATTGGATGAAAAATACAATTTTGAAGCGTTCGTGCATATGAGCCTATCATTTTTATTTTTTTTGTGGGGGAGTGGATCTTGGGTGGGAGTTCCCACACTTTTTTCCCCAGGACTTGACCCCTGGTTACAGCACATGATTTCTGCTTGTTGATTGGTTGCTAGAGATTACTGTAGATATGACCTCATAGGGACATGATATACATAGTAATGCCATTGGCTTCTGCTATTTACATATGAATGCTGCCGCTATTTACATATCAATGCCAGTTATTTACATGTACAGTGGTGTGAAAAAGTGTTTGCCCCCTTCCTCATTTCCTGTTCCTTTGCATGTTTGTCACACTTAAGTGTTTCGGAACATAAAACCAATTTAAACAATAGTCAAGGACAACACAAGTAAACACAAAATGCAATTTGTAAATGAAGGTGTTTATTATTAAAGGTGAAAAAAAATCCAAACCATCATGGCCCTGTGTGAAAAAGTGATTGCCCCCCTTGTTAAAACATACTATAACTGTGGTTGTCCACACCTGAGTTCAATTTCTCTAGCCACACCCAGGCCTGATTATTGCCACACCTGTTCACAATCAAGGCATCACTTAAATAGGAGCTGCTTGACACAGTAAGGTCCACCAGAAGATCCTTAAAAGCTACACATCATGCCGAGACCCAAAGAAATTCAGGAACAATTGAGAAAGAAAGTAATTGAGATCTATCAGTCTGGAAAGGGTTATAAAGCCATTTCCAAAGCTTTGGGAATCCAGCGAACCACAGTGAGAGCCATTATCCACAAATGGCGAAGACATGGAACAGTGGTGAACCTTCCCAGGAGTGGCCGGCCGCCCAAAATGACCCCAAGAGCGCAGCGACGACTCATCCAAGAGGTCACAAAAGACCCCACAACAACGTCCAAGGAACTGCAGGCCTCTCTTGCCTCAGTTAAGGTCAGCGTTCATGCCTCCACCATCAGGAAAAGACTGGGCAAAAATGGCCTGCATGGCAGAGTTCCAAGGAGAAAACCACTGCTGAGCAAAAAGAACATCAAAGCTCGTCTCAATTTCTCCACAACACATCTTGATGATCCCCAAGACTTTTGGGACAACATTCTGTGGAGCGATGAGACAAAAGTGGAACTCTTTGGAAGGTGTGTGTCCAAGTATATCTGGCGTAGAAGGAACACTGCATTTCATAAAAAGAACATTATACCAACAGTAAAATATGGTGGTGGTAGTGTGATGGTCTGGGGCTGTTTTGCTGCTTCAGGACCTGGAAGACTTGCCGTGATAAAAGGAACTATGAATTCTGCTGTCTACCAAGAGATCCTGAAGGAGAATGTCCGACCATCTGTTCGTGTACTCAAGCTGAAACCAACTTGGGTTCTGCAGCAGGACAATGATCCTAAACACACCAGCAAGTCCACCACCGAATGGCTGAAGAAAAACAAAATGAAGACTTTGGAGTGGCCTAGCCAAAGTCCTGACCTGAATCCTATTGAGATGTTGTGGTATGACCTTAAAAAGGCCGTTCATGCTCGAAAACCCTCTAATGTAACTGAATTAGGACAATTCTGCAAAGATGAGTGGGCCAAAATTCCTCCAGGACGCTGTAAAAGCCTCATTGCACGTTATCACAAACGCTTGGTTGCAGTTGTTGCTGCTAAGGGTGGCCCAACCAGTTATTAGGTTTAGGGGGCAATCACTTTTTCACACAGGGCCATGATGGTTTGGATTTTTTTTCACCTTTAATAATAAACACCTTCATTTACAAATTGCATTTTGTGTTTACTTGTGTTGTCCTTGACTATTGTTTAAATTGGTTTGATGTTCCGAAACACTTAAGTGTGACAAACATGCAAAGGAACAGGAAATAAGGAAGGGGGCAAACACTTTTTCACACCACTGTAAACACAGAGTCTGCAGGTGAGTCATCTGTAAACAACAATAGGGCAGAGCAGGGCAGCATTAGTAGCAGCACTTCACACTGAGATATCGGGACACAGCACAGGACTAAAACCTCAAGGGATAAGGGAATTTAATCCAGGATAGTTGGCAAGTATGAGGCAGCTACTTTGGGCCCCACAACAATGACAGGGCCCAGGGCAGCTGCCCCTTTTGCCCTGCCTTAAAAACGGCCCTGCATACAGTAAATCTCTTAAGATGTGGACAGACTCTCAAACTGAAGAGTACAATCAATACATCAAATAGCCAACATGTTTTGGACAATCGTTCATACAGTTCCTTCTTCAGGGTTTTTTTTATTTATTTTTTAAGATATACTGTATTATCTGACACAAAGATAAATAAGTATTACATTAGTCATATAATATATATGAACACGTGCAACAAGCAGGGGACAAGCATACAGAGACATGGTAAATATTCAAGAGACAAAGGCTAAAACACTTACTAGAAATGTTCATGTGCAACGCTTACATCATAGGCGAATAGCGATGGAACAGGTGATACTCCAGCAATTCGGTCTCCAAATAAGTATTAAACAATTAGTCAATTTTGGCTTCAATTAGGTTGAAAACCACCACACCTAGGCCCACCAATAGAGTAAAAGGGCACCTCTCAGAGAGAGAGGAACACGGGGATGTATAGGTGGACAAACCAAGTGGAAAACAAAAGGGTATAGAAATAATAATAGATGTAAAAAAAAAAGAAAGATACAAGTAAACAGATAATATAATACCCAAGTATACCGAAGGGGCGGGACGGCGTGATTGAGAGTGGAGCCGAGCACTCGGCTCTGTCTTTTTTGTCGGCGCTCTGTATTTTTCGGCTCACAGACAGTGGGGATCGGAGTATAACATGCAGTCACGATTTACCTCCGATTTTAAGGGGAAAGGGGTGCGTGTTATATGCCGATAAATACGGTACTTATTTATCTTTGTGTCAGATAATACAGTATATCTTAAAAAAAAAAAAAAAACCCTGAAGAAGGAACTGTATAAATGATTGTCCGAAACATGTTGGGTATTTGCTGTATTGATTGTACTCTTCAGTTTGAGAGTCTGTCCACATCTTGGGAGATTTACTGTATGAACTGTTCTAATTATGACAATATATATTCTTTTAATCATGGATTTTATGTAATTTGAAAATAAAATTTTGTAGATTTATTTTCTTACTTCTTTACTTTGTTACTCTGTACGCAACCCTTACCCGTACAATCCCTGGGACGATTTTCTTCTTTTTCATGTCAGCTCAACAAGCCAAATCAGTAGCCAAACACAAACGCAGCTAGCACTGCCCCAACGTGTTTTGTTACTGTAGACTTTGTCAAGGGGATGGCATACCGGTGAAAGCAGCTATCTTGTATCCTGCAGCAGGCAAAGTATTAACTCTTTCATTTAAATTACTCTATTAGTAAGTTTTGTCATACTCAATGATGCCAATCGCCTACAACATCTCACTAACTCAGAGTAATATTGCAGCATAGTTGACATACAAAAGGTTGGCAAATACATACTCCCATACACGCTACAACCAATTGATCTGCCCCAAAAATGAAGTCGAGATCTTAACCCGATGCAAACTCCTCACCCTGGTAAATTTGATATAGTTTTATCCTAAAGCAAAAAAATTATAAAAAATCTAAAGAATGCTGCAGGCTAAAATTGATAGCAGTATAAATTTCACCATGTGATCCTATAAATGGCTGAGCAGCCCTTGGCCCAAATTGGTTTTGTTCAAGGAACAGGATAGGAAGTCCCTGTACTGTTGTCCAAAACAGTGTTGTATAAGGTACTGTATGCATCTCATGCTGGATCAGTTGCAATTATAAGTTTGAAGAATTTGGGGCCCAGGGTTTGCAACTGAATTGGGTCTTTAACTGAATTAGGTCTGGTCTTGGGAAGTGGAAGCTTGCAAGTAATGAAGCTCTTTTGTAGCTTCAGAGTGGTAGATAGTAGAGTCTTGCTAGCTTGGCTTTAGGCTTCTTCTACTGAGGCAAAGGAGAACCCTTAGCCTCAGTGACATCTGTTACGAGGGTGTCTAAAGCAGCTCCAAAGAGATATTTACTATCAAAATGCATGCGCAGCAAATGCGTTTTTTCATTGCTGTTCCGCAAAACATTTCAGCCAAAGAGTTCTCTGCATATTCATTGAAGGAGACTTGTTTGGGAAATAAGGATGGACAATTTTTTTTTTCTTAACCGAATTATGAAACAGTGTTGGAACATCTATGCAATAATGTGAGGCTGCAGGCATGAGCTCTGAGCACTCTACAAATAAAAGGTCAGTAAGGGAAGTAGCAAAATCCTTTAACACCAGTCGAGTCCATTTCCTTAAAGTTTGACATACTAACATCATGGCCATAGCAGATTGAAAAGCATGGCCTGCTAGCTAAAACAAGGATCTGAAAGGGTTTTCTTATATTGGTCAATGAGATCCTTCAACACTGATGTAACCTCAACAGGTATGGTCAGTGCTTTTAGTTATTTTAAAGGGAGGAGGTTACTGGCTCCATAGTTGGAACAGACCACTTTTTTTCTCTCTTTATTTTTATTTTTTTATAAGGGCCTCCTTAAAACAGATCTTGGTCTGTAAAATGTTTATCGGGAATTTT
This sequence comes from Lithobates pipiens, assembly GCF_037356315.1. Classification (NCBI taxonomy): domain Eukaryota; kingdom Metazoa; phylum Chordata; class Amphibia; order Anura; family Ranidae; genus Lithobates; species Lithobates pipiens. The sequence goes on from NW_027507718.1 coordinate 193,190,344, forward strand.
CCAGTGGCCAGAAAAACACCAAAATAAATGGTGTACTAGCAAAAAATGTTATGCAACCAGTAACTCCAGACATTTCAAACTGGTACAGTACCTAGTAAAAACTACAGGCTGCTGTTCTATTTTTAAGATCTCATACAGAGCATCAATAAGCTCAGGAGCTATGGCAACTGCCTGCGGCTCCTCAGGGACAAATCATCCTTTGGGGATTTGTGGGACGCCTCGTCAGACAAAACTGCAGCAAGTAGGCTGACAGGCCACTACAATTGCAGGTATGACATATAATGATTATGGAGAGGAAAGCATTGAGGTCCACTTACAGCCTCTGCATTTTGAGTCAGCAGTTACAGTATAGCTGTGAAGAACTGGTTGTATGGACTCAAGCAGGGGACAACAATTCAGACTGTGTCAGGTCCACTGGGAGACAAACTTCAAGTTGCCCTAGAACTGTTATTGGGAATGTGTGCTGGGAAAATCAATTGCAGCAGGACTGCTTCCCTTGCACTTGGGCTGTGACACTTTTAGTGCTGGAGTGTTTTTGGAGAATGTAGGTGACACATTGCAATGCCTAACAAAGTAAACCTGCACAGTGTACATCTGAAGCTACCCCAATTGATGGTGTTGTTCTAGTCCTATACCACAGGCAGCTGCATTACTTACAGTCGGTGTATTATGCCACCTGCACAGTGTACACCTGAAGCTACCCCAATTGCTGGTGGTGTTCGACTGTAACTGCTACAGCTGCCTGTGGTATAGGACCAGAACAACACCAGCAATTGGGGTAGCTTCAGGTTTACACTGTGCAGGTGGCACAATACACCGACTGTAACTGCTACAGATGCCTGTGGTATAGGACTAGAACAACACGAGCAATTGGGGGTAGCTTCAGGTGTACACTGTGCAGGTGGCACAATACACCGACTGTAACTGCTACAGCTGCCTGTGGTATAGGACTAGGTGTATTGTGCCAGCGGTGGAGAAGGTGGCCGTCTGACCGATGCGTTCAGACAATTTTTTAGTCCGCAGCCCCAAGGTATGATTGGGGTCCAGCAACCATCGCCAGCATCTGATTTACATGGTGCCGGAATACCTAGGGGCAAGGTCAGACTTGGACACCTTTCCCACCGAAAATCCTCTGGGTTACTGGGTCTTGAGGATGGCTCACTGGCCAGAGCTTGCACAGTATGCAATTGAGCTACTGGCCTGTCCTGCATCCAGCGTTCTTTCGGAACGCACCTTCAGTGCTGCTGGTGGCTTTGTAACTGATCACAGGGTGCGCCTGTCCACCGACTCGGTTGATCTACTGACCTTTATAAAGATGAATCAGGCTTGGATCACCACCAGCTACCAATAATATTTTTTTTGGAAATGTCACATCCCTTCAAGACTGCCTATGCTGATGCTGAGTGACTATCCTGTTATGCGGACTGACTATCCTCTTCCTCCTTTGTAACAAAACACTGCGCTATTCTTATCAAAAAGTAAATAGAAACCACACAAAAGAGCTGCTAACACATCACCGGGGTATCAAGTGTAAGGTAAACAATATTGTAAAAAAGTGTAGCGCTTCTCACAGTTTCAACTAACAAATCTCATTGATCTTACTTATAAGTGTAAAGTTATAGTGAAAAAATCCCACTATAAAGTAGTGCTCATAATATATAAATTTTTTACATAAATTATATATATAGGTGACTCAAAAAAGACAGTTTTGTAAATTGTCCAAGTAACAAAGTAAAAGAAGAAAAAACAAAGAAATAACAAAGTCCCAAAAAACAAAGTCCTTTGTGTGTGATGTCTTTGTATAATCCACAAGCGTGTAGGAAATATATTACACCTCCTTTCAAAGATTCATGCATTAATCTTGTGAAGTTCCCATCACCAGGCAAATTGAGGGCTTACCGGAGTTATTTGAACCTCACAAATTTACATTTGGGGGATCATACAAGCTTTTGCAACTATATGCAGATCATCACAGCAGCAGTTAACCCGGGGGACTTCAAATGTAGGTGATCTCTTCAAACTCCAACCAGATATACCCATAGGCAGTTTAAGAACATACGGAAAAGAAGCAGGGACCAAACATAGCGTAATTCCGTTTTTATAGAAACAAATAAAAGATAAAAGTACAAAACTCACATGTGTACAGTGGTTTGTGCGCTTAACAGGATAAAACACATTTGATACTGCTTATAGCTTGGAAGAACATTTTTGGTTCTGGGCGCTGCCACCAGTGGCTAAGACCCAACCCCTGTTTAACAGGGGCATGTCATTAAAATTTTTGATGCAATACTTTGCAGCAGGGCTCGTTCCTGCTCCAACTAGTGTATCTGTGAGGGGCTGCAGTGTCGTGGCACCAGCACCAGTGCCTAAGGCCCAATTTTTCAGCCCCTGTTTAACAGGGGCGTGTAAGTACAATTTTTGATGCAATATTTTGCAGGATCTAAAGTTCGTATGAATTTTTGGTCCATTCGCAGGTTCTGTGTGAGCCGAACTAGTGTTCGGCTCATCCCTACTCCTGAGCCACCCTAACGCCAACTATCCACCCAAGATAGGTAAGGCTAGCCATAAATTTGTCAGTTTTTTTTGTTCAACCAGTGGGGTTAAAAGAAAAACTGACCAGATTCCCCCACCCACATTTTTAACCACTTTCAGACCGGACCATTTTGTTGGTAAATGACCAGAGGTCTTTTTACACTTTGGCACTGCGCTGCTTTAACTGGTAATTGCGCGGTCATGCAATGTTGTACCCAAACAAAATTTGCGTCCTTTTCTTCCCACAAATAGAGCTTTCTTTTGATGGTATTTGATTGCCTCTGCGATTTTTATTTTTTGCGATATAAACGTAAAAAGACCGCAAATTTTGAAAAAAAATGATATTTTCTACTTTTTGTTATTAGAAAAATCCAATAAACTCAATTTTAGTCATACATTTAGGCCAAAATGTATTCAGCCACATGTCTTTGGTAAAAAAAAAGTCAATAATTGTATATTTATTGGTTTGCGCAAAAGTTGTCACATCTACAAACTAAGGTACGTTTTCTGGAATTTACGCAGCTTTTAGTTTACGACTGCCTATCTCATTTCTTGAGGTGCTAAAATGGCAGGGCAGTACAAAACCCCCCCAAATGACCCCATTTTGGAAAGTAGACCCCCTAAGGAAATTGATAAGAGGCATGTTGAGCCCATTGAATATTTTATTTTTTTGCCTCAAGCGATTGAATAATGACAAAAAAAAAAATTTTTTTTTTTTTTTTACACAAAGTTGTCACTAAATGATATATTTCTCACACATGCTATGGGCGTATGTGAAATGACACCCCAAAATAAATTCTGCTGCTTCTCCTGAGTACGGGGATACCACATATGTGGGACTTTTTGGGAGCCTAGCCGCGTACGGGGCCCCGAAAACCAAGCACCGCCTTCAGGCTTTCTAAGGGCGTAAATTTTTGAGTTCACTTCTCACTACCTATTACAGTTTTGAAGGCCATAAAATGCCAAGATGGCACAAAACCCCCACAAATGACCCCATTTTAGAAAGTAGACACCCCAAGCTATTTGCTGAGAGGCATGTTGAGTTCATGGAATATTTTATATTTTGCCACAAGTTGCGGGAAAATTACAACCTTTTTTTTTTTTTATTTTTTTTAACAAAGTTGTCACTAAATGATATATTGCTCATGCATGCCATGGGCATATGTGAAATGACACCCCAAAATAAATTCTGCTGCTTCTCCTGAGTACGGGGATACCACATATGTGGGACTTTTTGGGAGCCTAGCCGCGTACGGGGCCCCGAAAACCAAGCACCGCCTTCAGGCTTTCTAAGGGCGTAAATTTTTGAGTTCACTTCTCACTACCTATTACAGTTTTGAAGGCCATAAAATGCCAAGATGGCACAAAACCCCCACAAATGACCCCATTTTAGAAAGTAGACACCCCAAGCTATTTGCTGAGAGGCATGTTGAGTCCATGGAATATTTTATATTTTGCCACAAGTTGCGGGAAAATTACAAACTTTTTTTTTTTTTTTTTTTTCACAAAGTTGTCACTAAATGATATATTGCTCACGCATGCCATGGGCATATGTGAAATGACACCCCAAAATAAATTCTGCTGCTTCTCCTGAGTACGGGGATACCACATATGTGGGACTTTTTGGGAGCCTAGCCGCGTACGGGGCCCCGAAAACCAAGCACCGCCTTCAGGCTTTCTAAGGGCGTTACAGTTTTGAAGGCCATAAAATGCCAAGATGGCACAAACCCCCCCCAAATGACCCCATTTTGGAAAGTAGACACCCCTAAATTTAGGGGTACACTAGTGAGACTAGGTAATAAATGGCGGGTGCCCTGAAACTATAAAAAAATAACTAACCAACCAGCGTCACCTGTAACAGTTATATGGTGATCACTGGTGAAAGGGTTAACTAGGGGGCAATTAGGGGGCTTTATGCGGTAGTATATGGGGGTCCCTGGCGCTATAAAAAGCTGCAGCGAACCTAAATACCTACCTGCCTAACTAGCGTCACCTGTGACACTAATACAGCGATCAGAAAAACGATCGCTTATTAGGCTGGGTTCACACTGGAGCGATGCGGGAACGCCACGAATGCGCGGCGGGTTCCCGCATCGCATGCCTCCCGGCGGCAGTTCACACTGCCCTATGCGAACTGCTGGGAGTGTCAGTGAAATGTTACTGACACCCTCAGATCAGTTCGCATATCGCAGTGCGATCTGCAAACTCGGATCGCATAGTGTGAACACCCATGCGATCCGATTCTGCTGCGGGCCAAAAAAAGGGTCCCGTGCGAATTTGCGGCGGGTGCGGCGAATGGCTGAACTCGAATCGCACAGAGATCGGATGTGATTTGCACTGCAGTGCGGTGCGAATCACATCCGTTCTCATAAACCGCTGCAATGTGAACCCAGCCTTAGTGACACTGGCGACGGGGGGTGATCACGGGGTTAAACCTTTATTGGGGGGGTTAGGGGGGTACCTTAGAACTAAAGGGGGCTAACCCTAACTGCCCTAACAGTTATTAGTCACAAATGACACCCGCCGGGTGATCAGGGGGTTAAACCTTTATTAGGTAATAAATGGCGGGTGCCCTGAAACTATAAAAAAATAACTAACCAACCAGCGTCACCTGTAACAGTTATATGGTGATCACTGGTGAAAGGGTTAACTAGGGGGCAATCAGGGGGCTTTATGCGGTAGTATATGGGGGTCCCTGGCGCTATAAAAAGCTGCGGCGAACCTACCTACCTAAATACCTACCTGCCTAACTAGCGTCACCTGTGACACTAATACGGCGATCAGAAAAATGATCGCTTATTAGGCTGGGTTCACACTGGAGCGATGCGGAAACGACGCGAATCCGCGGCGGGTTCCCGCATCGCATGCCTCCCGGCGGCAGTTCACACTGCCCTATGCGAACTGCTGGGAGTGTCAGTGAAATGTTACTGACACCCCCAGATCAGTTCGCATATCGCAGTGCGATCTGCAAACTCGAAACGCATGGTGTGAACACCCATGCGATCCGATTCTGCTGCGGGCCAAAAAAAGGGTCCCGTGCGAATTTGCGGCGGGTGCGGCGGGTGTGGCGGGTGCAGCGAATGGCTGAACTCGAATCGCACAGAGATCGGATGTGATTTGCACTGCAGTGCGGTGCGAATCACATTCGTTCTCATAAACCGCTGCAATGTGAACCCAGCCTTAGTGACACTGGCGACGGGGGGTGATCACGGGGTTAAACCTTTATTGGGGGGGTTAGGGGGGTACATTAGAACTAAAGGGGGCTAACTCTAACTGCCCTAACAGTTATTACAGTCACAAATGACACCAATGCAAAAAAAAAAAAAAAATGACATTGGTGTCACTGTGACTGGGGGGCAGGGGTAATTGGGGGGGTGATCGGGGGGTAAAGGGGGGGTGTGAGTGTGCCTGGCATGTTCTACTGTGTGTGTAGAGTGTTGGTGCAACTCACCGATCTGCTCTCCTCCGTGTCGGAACGAAAAATACCGACACGGAGGAGAGAATACATCACTTCCTCTCCTGTGTTTACATTACAGGAGAGGAAGTGATGTCACCGGGGATTTCTATTCGTCGGGAGCGATCGCGAGGGGGTGGCCATGAATGAATGGCCGCCCCCTCGTCCCGGATCGCTCCCGGACGAAAACCGACCGCCGCAGGCACCGGGCGGGGGCCCGATCGGGCCCCCGACCCGCGGGAGGCAAGGGACGTACATGTAAGTCCTTATGCCTGCCCGTGCCATTCTACCGACGTACATCGGCGTGCGGCGGTCGGCAACTGGTTAAAGAGGGATGGGAGAATGCTTTCCCTCTGTCAGCGTGGAGTCTTGCCTGTCATCAGAATTCACTGATCAGCCTGCAGCACTGATCGAGCCAGACTTTTCCAACAGAGTGGTTGAATAGAAGTTTATTGGTAGAAAGGAGAAAGGGACAATGTTACACATGTTCTGGTCCTGCCCAAAATTTCTTCTGAAAAGAAATACAGAGAATCTCACAAAAATTCACTGTTTGCATACTTCGCTCTTTTTTATCCAATCTGAGATTCCGACTTAGGCTGGGTTTACACAGCCGTACATAGAGGCTCACAATAGGGGTCCGGTGCATCCCTGTTCAGTGTTTTAGGTTGGATTTTGGTCCAAATTTTTGGCTGAATTCGGACCTGAAACAGACCAGAAGCAGCACAGGACTCCTGTGCAATTCGCTCCGGAGATGTGTGAACTGGCTCCATTAAGAGTCGGTCACAATCTCCTGACATGCAAATTGGATGTGGAGAAACCCTGCATCCAATTTGCAATAGTGTAAGCCAAGCTTAAAAAGTACTAAAAAAAAATAGTATTACGCTATTTAATGCTACCAAATCGTGCATCCCTTCACAATGGAGAGGCCCGCACCCTCCCTCTGTTTCATTATGGACCCTCAACATAGAAGAACTAAACATGATGGAAGACTTGCTGCCCATAAAACTTAAGGCCCGTACACACGATACGAAAATCGGAAGTAAAATTTCGTCCGGCGAGCGATCTGCCGATTTTCAGACCCTTAGTATGGTGCTTACGACAGCCGACTCTGATTTTTCATACGACAAAAGCTGGATGTGCAGGCTATAAAATCTTTTGTTGGATGTGAACAGAACGTCTGATTTTTTTAATGAGTGCGGTTTTCGGCCAAAAAAAATTGTAAGAGCAAGGCTGCACATGCTCAGAAATGAAAGAATACATACAAAACTATTCAACACATGACGTCACTTCTGAAGTTAAATTCTTTTGTACAAGAATTTTTCTGTGGTGAGTAACCTCTTCACTTTCGACATTAGACTAGCATGCAACAAAAAAACTTTTTTTTTTTTCTTTCTAACCCCCCTCCTCTGCTTATTTTTCTCCTCCATCCCCGTTTCCCCCCCTTTCACCCTATTTTATTCTAGCTTCCTTTGCCCCCCCGATATAAATAAAAATTTAGTGTACTGCTTGACAATATCTTAGAAGGGGCACTCTTCTCCAAGTATGTTACTGTTGCTAACCTTGACCTTAGCTTATTGAACTTTGATATTTAATCATCGTCCTATAAACAGTCTTCTTGTAACCTCCTCCATAGTGGAAGAAAAGGGATTCTTTCTATACATCTCTTCCTTAAACTGGCAATAAGGCAAGGCACCAGATATGGTATTCTCGCCTGCTTGACATGTGAATGCTTATTTTATACAATTGCTTGAGGCTTGGTTCACATAGGTGCCACATGCAGCTCACAGCAGGGGTCCAGTGCGTGCTGGTTCACCATTTCAGGTCTGATTTCAGCCCTGAAATGGACCAAAAGATGCACAGCGTTTTTGTGCAAAGCACACCGGATCTGTTGCAGATATATGTGAACCGGCTCCATAGAGAGCAGGTCAAAATCTCGTGCTATTGTGAATGGTATAACACATTTTAGTTTCCCCTTCTCTTCTGGTGTTCTGTCATTGTATTTACACTCCCCTTGTCTTCTCCAGAAAAGGAGGGGGGGATGATTTATATTCATTTTATGATGTCCACTATAGTGTCCATGCTGAAGGGATGGGGACACCACATTGTGTTCCTGCTAAACATATCACTATTCTTTCATTATCGCCAAGACCAGATCTCTCCTCTGGTGGTGGCGAAACAATATAATTGTTTAAACATGTTTATTTCTTGAAGAGTTACAGTTCTCTTACCCCTTTCTGGACTTGTTGATGCAACTATGGAGGAGCAGACCGTGCAACCTGATGAATGGGGTCCACTGACCTCCTTCATCTCAAGTAACAAATTCTTCTTCCTGATTCTTTAGTTCTCTTAGTTATAAGATGCCCATCTTCTCCTCTCCCCCTCCCCCCCCATGTTTTTAATTGCAGATGGTTTAATAATTACCAAATTAGTCTCCATGCTTGGGTGGGCGTAGGTAAAGGTTTATCTGCAGTCATTTTCCCCAGCCCCTAGTGACATTGGTTTGCTTGCCTTGAAAGGTTTTTCTCCCCCCCTCCCTCTTTTTCTACGTTCTCTCTCGCTCACCCTTCCTTGCTATCTTATTCTCATACTCCCTTATCCTGTCTAGTTGTTTGCAACAATGTCCACCCATTTGACTTGTGTCATTTCACACATCCCTCTCTAGGTTTTCTTTTTATTCCTTGCCCTGTGCCTCACAACCTCCTGCCTTCAGGTGCACAGCCAGGTGTTCACAATCTTACATAAACTTTTTTTTTGGCCCTCTCCTCTCGCCCCACCATGGCAAGTTTTACATTGGTTCTCTGAATGGGAGCCCGGAAGGCGATTTGTAACTTTTTGACCCTAGATACCATGACTATTTTTTCACACATATCCCTTGCTAAACTGCATAGACTGAAATTAAATCTACATGCAGGAATTAAAGATCACACACTTTTTGTATAAAGTCACAAGCATCGCAATGACACCCCCTGCCATGGAACCCACCCCCTCTATCTACATGACTTGTGACTTGACTTGGTGTACCTCATATCCCTATATTATTATACAGAATTTATATAGCTCAAATAGTTTACACAGCACTTTACAACATGAGGGCATTTTCATTATAATACAGGTGGAATATCTGAGATTACACGTGACCTAGCACTGCAGTGAGATTTGGCTTCCCTGAGCCCATATAGATGCACACTTGTAACCTGACCATTTTCCAATTTTTCAACATCATCCTTCCTCCCACATCCAAACCATTCTCTTTATGGCTATTGAACAGTGTGACTCCTACAGGATCCTATAAGTTAATCAGCTATTAGGAAAACTATCTCCAAATTTCTCCGCACCCATGCCTAAGATACTAGTACTTCCCCTCTTATACGGGAAACACTTATATGCATCTTATGGGGCATACTGATTGCCCAAAGGACACACTTGAAAAAAGAGAAAGTTGTCTCTGTATTGAAACCTCTTTGAGACATACAAGCGCAAGAAACCTAACATATGCATTGTAATGACCTGCTTACATCTAAAACCCTTAAACAAAAACAAACAGAATTACACAGATTGATTGACCAAGCTTACCTTTCCCATCGCAAATGCACACTACAAGCCATATACAGTGCCTTGCGAAAGTATTCGCCCCCTTGAACTTTTCAACCTTTTGCCACATTTCAGGCTTCAAACATAAAGATATAACATTTTTATTTTTTGTGAAGAATCACCAACAAGTGGGACACAATTGTTAAGTGGAACGAAATCTATTGGATAATTTAAACTTTTTTAGCAAATAAAAAACTGAAAAGTGGTGCGTGCAAAATTATTCGGCCCCTTTACTTTCAGTGCAGCAAACTCACTCCAGAAGTTCAGCGAGGATCTCTGAATAATCCAATGTTGTCCTAAATGACTGACGGTGATAAATAGAATCCACCTGTGTGTAATCAAGTCTCTGTATAAATGCACCTGCTCTGTGATAGTCTCAGGGTTCTGTTGAAAGCGCAGAGAGCATCATGAAGACCAAGGAACACACCAGGCAGGTCCGTAATACTGTTGTGGAGAAGTTTAAAGCCGGATTTGGATACAAAAAGATTTCCCAAGCTTTAAACATCCCAAGGAGCACTGTGCAAGCGATCATTTTGAAATGGAAGAAGTATCAAACCACTGCAAATCTACCAAGACCTGGCCGTCCCTCTAAACTTTCAGCTCAGACAAGGAGAAGACTGATCAGAGATGCAGCCAAGAGGCCCATGATCACTCTGGATGAACTGCAGAGAACTACAGCTGAGGTGGGAGAGTCTGTCCATAGGACAACAATCAGTCGTACACTGCACAAATCTGGCCTTTATGGAAGAGTGGCAAGAAGAAAGCCATTTCTCAAAGATATCCATAAAAAGTCTTGTCTAAAGTTTGCCACAAGCCACCTGGGAGACACACCAAACATGTGGAAGAAGGTGCTCTGATCAGATGAAACCAAAATCGAACTTTTTGCCCACAATGCAAAACGATATGTTTGGCGTAAATTCAACACAGCTCATCACCCTCAACACACCATCCCCACTGTAAAACATGGTGGTGGCAGCATCATGGTTTGGACCTGCTTTTCTTCAGCAGGGACAGGGAAGATGGTTAAAATTGAGGGGAAGATGGATGCAGCCAAATACAGGACCATTCTGCAAAAGACCTGAAACTGGGATGGAGATTTATCTTCCAACAAGACAATGATCCCAAACATACAGCAAAATCTACAAAGGAATGGTTCACAAATAAACGTATCCAGGTGTTAGAATGGCCAAGTCAAAGTCCAGACCTGAATCCAATCGAGAATCTGTGGAAAGAGCTGAAAACTGCTGTTCACAAACGCTCTCCATCCAACCTCACTGAGCTCGAGCTGTTTTGCAAGGAAGAATGGGCAAGAATTTCAGTCTCTCGATGTGCAAAACTGATAAGAGACATACCCTAAGCGACTTGCAGCTGTAATCGCAGCAAAAGGTGGCTCTACAAAGTATTAACGCAAGGGGGCCGAATAATTTTGCACGCCCCACTTTTCATTTTTTTATTACCGTATATACTCGAGTATAGGCCGACCCGAATATAAGCCGAGGCCCCCAATTTACCCCCAAAAAAACTGGCAAACTTATTGACTCGTGTATAAGCCGAGGGTAAGACATGCCTGTCCATCCCTGTGTGTGTGTCCGTCCATCCCTGTGTGTCCGTCCATCCCTGTGTGTCCGTCCATCCCTGTGTGTGTGTGTCTCCATCCATCCATCCATCCCTGTGTGTGTGTGTGTATCCGTGTGTGTGTGTGTGTGTGTGTGTGTGTGTGTGTGTGTGTGTGTGTGTGTGTGTCCAGCCTACCTGTGTCCTGAGCCTTTGTCCCGAGCCTCCGTCCCGTGCCGAGCCTCCTTGCCTCCGTGCCTCGCCGCCGTGCCTCGCCGCCGTGCCTCGCCGCCGTGCCTTGCCTCCGGTCCCGTCCCGTCCCGTCCCGTGCCGTGCCGTCCTGTGCCTTGCCTCCGTCCCGTGCCCTCTTCGTTCGTCGGCGGCCATTGTAAAATTCAAAAGCTGCGCCGCCGCCTTCGCCTGTGATAGGCGGAACACTGAATTTCCCAGCAGCCTGTGTTCCGCCTATCACAGACGTCGTATCATCCTCGTCCGTAGTACGAGGATGATACGAAGTCCGTGATAGGCGGAACACAGGCTGCTGGGAAATTCAGTGTTCCGCCTATCACAGGCGAAGGGGGAGCCGGAGGCGCGGCTTTTGAATCAGAATGGCCGCTGTCTGTCTGCTCGACACGCTGATCGAGCGGGCAGACAGCGATGACTCGAGTATAAGCCGAGGGGGGCACTTTCAGCCTCAAAAAAGAGGCTGAAAATCTCGGCTTATACTCGAGTATATACGGTAGTTAAAAAAAGTTTCAAAAATCCAATAGATTTCATTCCACTTCACAATTGTGTCCCACTTGTTGGTGATTCTTCACAAAAAATAAAAATGTTATATCTTTATGTTTGAAGCCTGAAATGTGGCAAAAGGTTGAAAAGTTCAAGGGAGCCGAATACTTTCGCAAGGCACTGTACGAGTTTGGAAACAAATGTAGTGTACTCTTCGTTTGTTGGATTTGTGAAAAGCAATCATAAACGTACATCCCCAAAATCTCATCCCCTGCTAAGGGAATGGGTATATATACTGATCAGCCATAACACTACATTATGACAAAGTGATTGTGGATGACGTGTGGCCACCAAGCTGTGAAAACGAGACGGTAGTGTGCCTGGGAATGCCAGTGAGATTCCTATGACAATGAGCCCAGGTATTGGAGTGGCAACTGGCTACCAGGCCTGCCACCAAGAACTGACCAGGTAACAATGACCTGGTCATGACCCCAACACAGCTGGTACTGCTATGTAGACAATGATCTGAGTGTGGGGGCAAGGTCCCGTGACACCTGAGAACCGTGCAGATGCCCCATGATAGGTGCAGCAGCACTTGAACCCCCCCCCCCCAGGCTTCTGGTACCGCCTGAATGAAATGAGCCGGTTCAGAAAAAAGCCTGCTCAAGGTGCCCACACCACCAGCCGATGGTGCCACAAGCAAAACGGAGGCGTGCCAGAGGGGTATGAGCTTCCACACTGCCTTCCGCTACCGCCGTACGGAAACCGGAAGTGACGTTATCGACCGCGTCACTGCACTGAACCCGGAAATGCTAGCCGATGATTGCAGGGAGAAGGAGGGGGATTATAAGCCCTGGACGACTCCTACAAATACAGGATAGCCAATGGACAGACTTCTAACTTATTAAGAGTTTTAAATTCTATGAACTATGAATTTACCGTTTATAGAATTTTCTCTAACCAATTCTTCTTTAATCAAATATATATATTACATATATATTATAAGCTTATTTCTCCATTTACATGAAGGTCAGGTTAGTTTAACCCAGCCAGCACAGATTTCCCCCATATATCAGAGTCTGCAGGATTCCGCCTTACAGTGCAAGGGGAACTCTGATGTAAAGGGGAATGCTGCGGATCATGATCTAAGGGGGAATCTGCAGACATTTGTGTAAAGGGGAACTCTAATGTAAGGGAGGGGGTGAGCTCTGGTGACCAGAGATTACCTTATATCAGAGTCCACTGCATTTCTCTTTACATCAGAGTTCCCCTTTACATCACTGTCCACAGAGTTCCAACTGTGGAGTGGGCTCTGGAGCACCTTCCGCAGAGTGAGAGAGTCACAGACATGATACAGAAGATGGTCAAAGACTGCAGACACGATACAGGAGATGGTCAGAGACTAGGCAAACACGACACAAGAGATGGTAAGAGCCTGTGCTGACATACTACAGGAGATGATCAGAGACTGCAGATGTGATACAGGAGATGGTCAGACTGTGCAGACATGATACAAGAGATGTCAGAGACTGCAGACATGATACAGGCAATGGTCAGAGACTGCAGACATGATACAGGCAATGGTCAGAGACTGCAGACATGATACAGATGGTCAGAGACTGCATACATGATACACAAGATGGTCAGAGAATGCAGACATGATACAAGAGATCAGTGGCAGGTGGTGCTCAATCCTTTTTTGAGTTGGGCGCAAACTAACTCAAAAATACTGAAAAAAAACATCAATTGCAGCCACTGCAGACACGATACAGGAGATGGTCAGAGACTGGGCAAACACGACACAAGAGATGGTAAGAGCCTGTGCTGACATACTACAGGAGATGATCAGAGACTGCAGATGTGATACAGGAGATGGTCAGACTGTGCAGACATGATACAAGAGATGTCAGAGACTGCAGACATGATACAGGCAATGGTCAGAGACTGCAGACATGATACAGATGGTCAGAGACTGCATACATGATACACAAGATGGTCAGAGAATGCAGACATGATACAAGAGATCAGTGGCAGGTGGTGCTCAATCCTTTTTTGAGTTGGGCGCAAACTAACTCAAAAATACTGAAAAAAAACATCAATTGCAGCCACTGTGCCCATCAAATGCAGCTACTGTGCCATCAATTGCAGCTACTGTGCCCATCAAATGCAGCTACTGTTCCATCAATTGCAGCCACTGTGCCCATCAAATGCAGCCACTGTGCCCCCCGGCGCCATTTAGCTAGCACACCCCGCCCCCCCCCACTTGGTTGTTGTCTGACCGGCACTTACCCCATCTTGGTTGCGAGTCAGGCAGCGGATGGTGGCGGTGAGCTGTGTGCTCCATGCTTCCCGCGCGCGTCTCTCTTCTTTCCTCCTGCTAGGCATTTGACGGAGAGGTGGTTCAGTGTTAGAAAATCAAATGAATATTTGCTTTTCTAACACATGTGGGTGGGCTCTGAGTGCAATGCTCTGCACTCCGAATCCACCCTATTTTGAAGCATATTTGAGCCTATGGCTCTGATTAGGTGCTTAAAAAAAAAAAACGCCCATGCTGCTGCAATTCAGGTGCCCGACATCCTAAAAGTGGCTGGACACATGAATAGGGGGTGGACACAGGGGCCAGGGATAGATTCATGCTATGCTATGCATGAATCTATCCATTATACATATAGGGGGGTGATGTGATAGTGGGGGTAGTGGCCATGAGCCCAGGTTCACACTAGTGCGATCGCAGACATCGCATGGGATTCGCACCCGCACCTGCAGTGCTGATCACATGTGATGTCTGTGAGATGCGAGCTCAGCCATACAGTTGTATGGCTGAACTTGTATTAGATTCGCAGGAAAAAAAGTGCAGGGACTTTTTTCCCCTGCACTGAAATCAGATCGCATGGATTTTCTCACCCATTCGATTCGATTCCTGTGGAAGTTCACACTGCGATCTGTGAACTGATCTGGGAGTGTCATTAACAATGTATTGACACCCGCAGCAATTTGTAGAGGGCAGCGTGAATTCCCTGCGGGAGAGATGCGATGCGGGAACCAGTGCTGTAATCGGCATTGCATCAGTGTGAACCTAGGCTAATGGACGGGCCGCCACTGCAAGAGATAGTCAGACACTGCAGACATGATACAAGAGATGGTCAGAGACTGCAGACATGAATGGGCTGAAATTGCACTGCATCTGGGTCACATGTGAATTGCACAGTGCGTTCCTGTGCGATTCATGTTGTGAACCCACCCTGTGTCTTGGAACCCACACTTTTCTCCACTAACTTCCCTGGTAGGGGGGCACTAATTTGGACAGCGGGAGCATTAATCCACATTTCTTGCGGGGTGCCTACAGCCACCCCCTTTGTGGCAGACAGCATCTGTTTAATTGGGGGGGAGGGGGGGGATATGTGCGAGGAGGGCTTTGGGAGGGGAGAAGACATGTGCTGGGGGGGTAGATTTCATATCCAAGCCCCCTTGTAGCACAAGTCCTAAAATGCCCCCTAGCACATATCCTCTTCACCAAATCACTCCAAGTTAACGCTGTGGTTATCCCCTTTCCCTCCTCTGCAAGACACTTTTAGATTACACATACCTCAGACCAGTGCACTCTCAGTACAGGTGGTGTGCCTCCTTCCCTCCTCTGTGCACAGGAAAACATCACATCAGGATGAGGAGGGGCGGGTTCAGTTCGCAGTGCACTGTGTGTGCGTCAGGCAGCTGGGGAGAGATTCCAGCTGCAATGCACAGTGGAGTTTGCGGCGTGCAGCAATGGAGACACCGCGCACAAGCCGAGGGCATTGCGGGACTCTGATTTGAGGTTGCGGTATAGGCGGCCTCAAAGCCCCTGGGAGCGTGAGGCCTAGGGCCACTTGGAATTAGAGTATAATGCCCTCAGTATAATGCCCTGTACACACGATCGGACATTCCGACGACAACATCCGTTGGATTTTGGCCTCAACTTGTCTTGCATACACACGGTCGCACAAAGTTGTCGGAAAATACGATCGTTCAGAACGAGGTGATGTAAAATATGTACAACGGGACAATAAAGAGGCCAGTAGCCAAAATCAAATCAAATGTCATCAATGACATGTACATTGCAAGTTCACAATTAGGCACGAGGAGAAGCAAGAACAGTACAGTACCTCAGTCAACTCACAACACAAGACATTATAAAAATTCAAAAACCCCCAAAAATGTAAACACAACATGTGTTTATTTCCAGTTCTAATTCTTACACATGTGTAAGAGAAACACATTTCACAGACAGAACATTCCAGGATGGCAAGGAAGGATGTGTGTTAGGTTGGCATGTAGGCTGCAGTAAGGCCTCATGCACAGCTCGAAGCAGCTGCTTCTCCAGGTGTTTAGCTCTTTGAGCTTTTTTTTTTCTCTACCTGTTACCTCTTCCCCTCCATGTTAGCCTATGTGTTCATTCATGGCCATTGGCCAAGGAACACTATGCGGTTTCAGAAGTTTAGTGGCAGGCAGGGGCGGATTGACCATTCAGCAACTAGGGCACTGCCCGAGGGCCCCGGGCCACTAGGAGGCCTCATCAGGGTTGCCAGCCTCAGTAAAACTAGGGACAGTATGTAAAAATCGGTGTTTTTTTTACATCTGCCATCTGAAATGTCCCTTGCTGACATCCTTTTGGTCTAAAAATCCCGAGATTATAGCTGCCCCACCTCTCCAGTACCTTTTCAGCCAATAGAAACATATCTGTGTATACTGTGTGTACATGTATGTGTAACCTGTGTGATTTTATACTGTGTGTGTGTTTGTGTATACTGTGTGGCCCCATAATCTCTGATTGCCTGGGGGCCCCATAATCTCCTATTGCCCAGGGGCTCCATGAGTTGTCAGTCCGCCCCTGGTGGCAGGGCAGCTTACAGGCAGCAGGCAGAAAAAAAAAACGAAGAAACTCCTTGAGGAGCAGATGCTTTTAGCTGCATTGTACAGGCATTATGCCTTAGATGAAAATCTGAAATGTCACACAGAACAATCATTGTTGATGACGCCATGTATACAACAAACATCACAAGTTCACGTCATCATCACATCAACCAACCCAAGTGCATTACAGTTAAATAAAGTTAGGCCTGAGGAGGAGCAACTGAACAGTACCTCAAAACTAACATTATTTTCATTTTTAGCTTTTAGTTCAACTTCTTATGAAACTCGTGAAAAAACATTTTTCACAGATCAAAATTAGGTTTATTCCAGGATGGCACGGCCAAGGACTTAGCAGCAGTAAGGCCACATGCATAATAAAGCTCAAAGTAGCTGCTCATACATGCGTTTGAGCTCCCTGTTTTTGAGCCTTTTGTTTGCCTGTAGTGTTAACTCTATGCCGCTCCTTTTTAGGCTATGGGTCCCCCATGCATTGCACGTTGGATCACCTATTGTGTGCAACGTGCACACCATAGGTGATTCACTTTTTCACTTCAGTCAAAAGTTTGTGGCATGGAGTTAAAAAGGCAACATTTTTTTTTAAAGGCCAACATGGAGGGGAGTTAACAGGCAGAGGAAAACGCTAAATGTTAGGCCTGAGGAGGAGCAACTGGTACTGAACAGAACCTCAAAACGAACATTTAAAAAAAAAAAAAGTGCTAGCTTCTAGTTCAACTTCTTATGAAACTCGTGAAAAAACATTTTTCACAGATCAAAATTAGGTGTATTCCAGGATGGCAAGGCCAAGGACTTAGCAGCAGTAAGGCCACATGCACAATAAAGCTCAATACTCAAAAGGTTTTTTCTGAACGAAGCACAGTGACCTCTCCAAGATATGCTTCTAGTTGTATGGTAGCAGCTGTTGGAGCACTGTTCTCAAATGTAGATGAATAAGCAATTTCTTGGAAAACACTGTCCACAGTCACACTGGTACCTGTTGCTCAGTGCACGGCCTTTTGGTAGCTGGTTTCTCCAGCACCTCAGGTGTAGCTGCCTATGCCTGTACAGAAGATATTTCTTGCATTTCCCGCACGAACATCTCTTTGGCCTGCCTGCCAGCATCTGCATTTGAGAAGAACCGATCTTTATACCTAGAAGAAGAAAAATACAAGACACTAGACAACGTCATGCAAGCAAACTGTGGAAGCTTGCTGTGGGGGCACTGCTAGAAGGAAAGGTCATGGCAATATTCAAATAAAGTCAAAATAGCAGCCAGCAATAATTAATTGATTTCCTTGAATCGAGTAAGGTAGTGATGCAGTAAAGTGGATTTTGCTCCATGTCAGAGAACCGTTTCTGCAAAGCACTAAGCAATGTGTTCTTCATCGTTTTCATACCGTGGTCCTCATCCACTTCTTTAGATAATAATCGCTGTAGTACAGTCACTGCAGGAATTACATCCGAGGCAAAAGAATCTGAACAACTCACATACCGAGTCAACTCTTCAAAGGGAGCCAAGATGTTGATCATCTTCTCTATGAGATTCCACTGATTTGCAGTGATCGTTGCAGGCAGCTCATGCTCTGACATATATACTCCAATGGCCCGTTTTTGCTCTATCAAAGACTGCAGCATGTAAAAAGTGCTGTTCCAGCGAGTCTGAACATCTTGTTGAAGTCTTTTAATGGGTTGACCAAGCTGGATCTGAATATCTTGCAGCCGAGAATATGCCAGGTTTGAATGTTTAACCACTTCAGATCCGCGCTATTGCCAAATGACGGCATTAGCGCGGACCTACATTTCCAGGACTACGTCTATTGACGTCGTCCTGGTTACGAGCGGCCTGCGCGCCCCCTGAGGGGCGCGCGCGGCGCGCTCTGTGATCGGCGAGTCCGTGAGACTCGCCTGATCACCGATCCGTGTAAGGGGTCGATCCCGACCCCTTATCACGTGATCAGCTGTCAGCCAATGACAGCTGATCATGTGATAGAACGGAGCCGGTAATCGGCTATTATTCCTCCTCGCGCTGACAGCGCGAGGAGAGAAAAAAAAAGCCGATCACCGGCGGCCGTGATCGGGACATCAGTCCCGATCACGGCCATCAATACAAGGGACCACCTGCCACCTGCCTGTGCCCACCTGCCTCCCGCAGTGCCATCCTGAAGTAAAATAAAAGAAAAAGTAAGTGCCCCCCGTCAGTGCCCCCTGTCAGTGCCCATAGTGCCCACAGTGCCCACAGTGCCACCCACAGTGCCACCCACAGTGCCACCCCACAGTGCCACCCACAGTGCCACCCAATCTGCCTCAAAGGTGCTGCACCCCAGTGCCGCCCATCAGTGCCCAGCAGTGCCGCCCATCAGTGCCCAGCAGTGCCGCCCATCAGTGCCCAGCAGTGCCGCCCATCAGTGCCCAGCAGTGCCACCTATCAGAGCCACCTATCAGTGCCACCTATCAGTGCCCATCAGTCCCATCTATCTGTGGTACCTATCAGTGCCCATCCGTGCCACCCATCCGTGCCACTTATCCGTGCCACCCATCCGTGCCATCTTATCTGTGCCCATCTTTGCCCATCAGTGCCGCCTTATCTGTGCCCATCGGTGCCGCCTTATCTGTGCCTATTAGTGCCGCCTTAACTATGCCTATCAGTGCCCACCAGTGCAGCCTATCAGTGCCCACCAATGCAGCCCATCAGTGCCCACCAATGCAGCCTATCAGTGCCGCCTAATCAGCGCACTTCAATGAAGGAGAAAAATGACCCGTTTGCAAAATTTTATAACAAACTATTAAAACATGATTTTTTTTTTTTTTTTTTTGCATCTTTTTTTGTTTGTTTAGCAAAAAATAAAACTCCGAGCTGTAACTAAATACCACCAAAAGAAAGCTCTATTTGTGGGAAAAAAATGATAAAAATTTCATTTGGGTACAGTGTTGTATGCCCGCGTAATTGTCACTCAAAGTGCATCAGCGCTGAAAGCTGAAAATTGGTCTGGGACTGAGGGGGGTTTAAGTGCCCAGTAAGCAAGTGGTTAAAGTGCCCAACTTTTTTGCGCCCAACTCCCACAGCCTCCGTAATGCTGCGCTGTGATAAAAGCCCCTCTGAGACAGCCAGCTGCGGTGTATGTGCCACACATGGAAGACTCTGAAGAGCAGCATCTTCTACACCTTTTTTTTTATATTTCTGCTATTATCACGGCCTACCACACAGAACTTTTGGGAATCGCCCAAGTGTCAAGCATTTCTTCTAGTATGCGCCTTATAGCTTGGCCTGTGTGAGAGCCTTGAAATTTCTTTGCGTGCAGCATGACTTGGTGCAGAGTGAAATTGGCATCAATCCACTGTGCAGTTAAGCTAATTACAAACACAGGACTCACAGTACTGCTCCAAATGTCCGTGGTGAAACTGATAGCCTTTATGTCCTCCTGTAGCATGTTGGTAATGTGTTTTTTCAAGGTGTTGTGTAATTGTGGCAACAGGACATCTGTGACATGACAGCGGCTGGGAATTTCATACTTTGGCTCCAAAAGATTCATAAGTCGCCGAAAACCCACATTGTCAACTATTGATAGTGGGTGATCATCAAGAACGATGAATTTGGTAACTACTTCACAAATTTTTTGAGCCCTTGGGTTATCCATGGAAAATTTTTCACGTCTGGCAAGGGCTTGCTGCAGTGTCAGCTGCTGAGTGCAAGAGCTAGTGACAGCTGTAAATTCACCATGCTCAGTCTTGTGTTTCATTTTGAGGTGTTTTATGAGATTACTGGTATAAGAACTAACTTTTGAACCTCTGTCCCCATGTTGATGAGGACAAGGGCCTCTTCCCGACAACCCTGGCCATTGGTTGTCGGGGTCTGTGGGAGGGGGGCTTATCGGAACCCCCCTTTAATAAGGGGACCCCCGGATACCGGCCCCCCACCCTATGTGAATGAGTATGGAGTTAAATGTACCCCTACCCATTCACCTGTGAAAAAAATGTCAATAAAACACAACACACAAGGGTTAAAAATAATTTATTGCACAGCTCCGGGGGTCTTCTTCCGTCTTGGGGGGTCTTCTCACTGGACTCCTCTGCTATCTTCTGCTAGCTCTTTTACTAGCGGAGGAGCCCGGCTTTCTTCTTAGTCGCCGCCGCCCGGGGGTCTTCTTCCGACTTCGGGGGTCTTGTCCTCCTCTTCGGTTCTTCTTGCCAGGCCTCCACTCCTTCTTCCAGCTCTTTTACAAGTGGTGGCCCGGTCATCTATCGCCGCCGCCTTCTCTTCGAGATGTTGACTCGACGCTCTCTCTGGCCGCAATGACAGGGATGCGGCGTGCGGCGACTCATATAGGGACATCGCCGGGTGATGTCCCCGCCCATTATGATGTCACAGTCCCAGAGGATGCTTGGACTGTGACATCATAATGGGCAGGGACATCACTTGTGACCCCACCCATTGTCCCTATATAAGTCGCCACGCAACATGTCCCTGTCATTACGGCCAAAGACAGCGATGAGTCAACATCTCAAGAAGAGAAGAACAGAAGGCGGCGAAGACAGCAGCGACAGAAGACCGGGCCACCGCCAGTAAAAGAGCTGGAAGAAGGAGCGGAGGCCCGGCAAGAAGAACCAAAGAGGGGGACAAGACCCCCTAAGTCGGAAGAAGACCCCCCGGGCGGCGGCGACGAAGAAAGCCGGGCTCCTCCGCTAGTAAAAGAGCTAGCAGAAGATAGCGGAGTCCGGCGAGAAGACCCCCCAAGATAGAAGAAGACCCCCGGAGCTGTGCAATAAATTATTTTTAACTCTTGTGTGTTGTGTTTTATTTATATTTTTTTCACAGGTGAATGGGTTGGGGTACATTGTACCCCATACTCATTCACATAGGGTGGGGGGCCCCCGGATTCCGATAAGCCCCCTTCCCGCAGACCCCGACAACCAACGGCCAGGGTTGTCAGAAAGAGGCCCTTGTCCTCATCAACATGGGGATAAGGTGCTTTGGGGTGGGGGGGCCGGGCCTTTCAAAAGTACGGCGGACTAGCACACACACCGCCGGGCCGTATTGTCCGCCGGACTGCGAGTTTGAGTCAAAACTACTTTCTAAGTCCGCCGGTAAAAAAAAGTCACACACGGGCGGATTGTGCGCCGGACTTTTCCGCCAGATAGTTTGATCGTGTGTATGTGGCATAAGTGTAACACAGGCTGGCCGCCATGTTAGGCGAGAGAGAGAGAGACACACGATGTGGGACAAACTAAGTAACACAGGCTGGCCGCCATCTTAGGCATGAGAGAGAGACAATGTGGGACAAAATAAGTAACACAGGCTGGCCGCCATCTTAGGCAAGAGAGAGAGACAATGTGGGACAAACTAAGTAACACAGGCTGGCCGCCATCTTAGGCAAGAGAGAGAGAGAGACAATGTGGGACAAACTAAGTGTAACACAAACGCTGGCCGCCATGTTAGGCAAGAGAGAGCAAAAGAGACAATGAGGGACAAACTAAGTAACACAGACCGGCCGCCATGTTAGACAAGTGATGTAAGACACATAACATAAGTAAGCAAGCAACAGTTATAGAGAAGAGTACTCACCAGCCGCCATGAGAGGACATGGTGTAAGGAGGACGCTCACCATGTGGGGCAGTCATGTAGCAGATGCAGCAGCAAAACACGTCATGAGGGAAACAGCACTCACCGCTGTGTGGAGAGGCCACAACCTTATCTGGTTCCAGAGCTCCGCCCAAGCTGACATCACTTCTGGTATCGGTGAATTTTCCAGAGTACCGATACCTCCGAAAATTCCAAGTATCGGTACCGATACCGGT
Organism: Lithobates pipiens; assembly: GCF_037356315.1. Taxonomy (NCBI): domain Eukaryota; kingdom Metazoa; phylum Chordata; class Amphibia; order Anura; family Ranidae; genus Lithobates; species Lithobates pipiens. Next base: position 193,212,881 of record NW_027507718.1, read on the forward strand.
GCATCCCTACTATATACATTTCAATTCACATAATATTCAGACTAATGGATTCATTCAGAAATGAAACAGAAGAACCCAACACTGGCTTCAATTGTGATGGAAGATGGCGCTTGGCACCAAGCTGATCAACCCAAGCCACTTAGCAGACCAGGCACCTCTCATGAAATCAACTGTGGCAAAACACGTAAGGCGGGACCTACGACGAATGACATCAGCATGCTGCGGCCATCTGTTAGGTTTGAAACAAAGCGCTGTTACTTCTCGATACATGCGAGTTGAATACTTCAATCAAAACCAATCTTGTATTAAACGTATTACACTATGGAGGCTTTTTTTTAATCTTAATAAGGATATGTCCATATGCCTTGGATTTGTGCTAGCCATTAAGTGACTAATTATTATTATTATCCCTTTCATGACTAAGCCTATTTTTGGCATTTGGTGTTTACAAGTTAAAATCCATATTTTTTGCTGGAAAATTACTTGGAACCCCCAAATATTATATATATATTTTTAGCAGAGAATAAAACGGCTATTGTTGCAATATTTTATGTCACACGGTATTTGCGCAGCGGTGTTTTAAACACAACTTTTTGGGAAAAGAGACACTTTCATGAATTAAAAAAAAAACAAACAGTAAAATTAGCCCAATTTTTTTGCACAATGTGAAAGATAATGTTACACCGAGTAAATAGATACCAAACACGTCACACTTTATAATTGCACGCACTCGTGGAATGACGACAAAGTACAGTAGCTAAAAATCTCAATAGGCGACGCTTTAATTTTTTTTACGGTTACCAGGTTAGCGTTACACAGGAGGTCTAGTGCTAGAATTATTGCTCTCACTCTGACAATCGCGGCAATACCTCACGTGTGATTTGAACACCGCTTACATATGCGGACGCGACTTCCGTATGCGTTTTCTTTGCTTCGCGAGCTTGCGGGGTCTAAAAGACCCCCGATCCCTCGTTTACACTTCAATGTATTCAGATCGCCGAAAACGGCGATTCTGAATACTGTATATATTTTTTTTAAACCGGCGCCATTGGCAGCTGAGTAAAGGGGAAGCGACGTCATGACGTCGCTTCCGTGTTTACTATTAGGACACTGGAATGACGCCGATTACGGCGTCATTCCAGTTCCTCCCCAGCACCAGGAGGCATCAGATTGTAACAGTGGCGGAGGCGGCGGGAGGGGGGACGTCCCGTCCCGCTCCTTCGGCATGACAGCCGAGCGGCTTTTAGCCGCTTCGGTTGTTATGGCTGGATAGCCAATCGCCCGCTGTAAAAAACAGTTCGTGCAGGTGCGGGCATCATCCCGGTATACCCCCCGGAAGCCGAGTACGCACATCTGCGTACGCTCGGCGGGAAGGGGTTATAAAGCATTTATATAGTGCCAACAGTTTACGCAGCGCTTTACAATAAAAAGGGGGACAGTACAATTACAATACAGAAGGAATAGGAGGGCCCTGCTCGTGGAGCTTACAACCCTTGGAACGCCAGTGCCATTGGAGTGATCAGGAGATCTGCATAACCTTTAGCTTTTGTGACTATTCCATAACTTGCGGGTCCTTGATATCTAGTAAACAGCTTGGGTTGATTACCTTGTTACCAAGTGTGGTCTTCCATCACTATTGAAGCCAGGATTGGGTTCTTTTGTTTCATCTCTAAATGGATCCAGTAGTCTGAATATTACTGAATTGAAATGTATATGGACCGTTTACCATAATTTTGTAGCGCTGCATATTTAGATTTTTCCATTGTTATTTTGGTTCATGATCAAATACTTTTTATTGCTGGCCGCTACAACTGATTATGTAATACAGCATCTCACAAAAGTGAATACACCCCTCACGTTTTTGTAAATATTTTATTATATCTTTTCATGTGACAACACTGAAGAGATTACATTTTGCTGCAATGTAAAGTAGTGAGTGTACAGCTTGTATAAGTGTAAATCTCTTGTCCCCTCAAAATAACTCAACACAGCCATTAATGTCTAAACCTCTGGCAACAAAAGTGAGTACACCCCTAATTGAAAATGTCCGAAGTGTCAATGTTTTGTGTGTCCACTATTATTTTCCAGCACTGCCTTAACCCTCTCGGGCATAGAGTTCACTGTAACTTCACAGGTTGCCACTGGAATCCTCTTCCACTCCTCCATGACTACATCACTGAGCCGGTGGATGTTAGAGACCTTGTGCTCCTCCTCAATAAGGTTTAGGTCTGGAGACATGCTTGGCCAGTCTATAAAGTTTACCCTCAGCTTCTTAGGAAGGCAGTGATCATCTTGGAGGTGTGGTTGGGGTCGTTATGTTGGAATACTGCCTTGCGGCCCAGTCTCTGAAGGGAGGGAGGGGGGGGGATCATGCTAGGCTTCAGTATGTCACAGTACATGTTGGCATTCATTGTTCCCTCAATGAACTGTAGCTCCCCAGTGCCAGCAGCACGCATGAAGCCCCCAGACCATGACACTCCCACCACCATGCTTGACTGCAGGCAAGACACACTTGTCTTTGTACTCCTCACCTGGTTGCCACCACAAATGCTTGACACCATCTGAACCAAATAAAATTATCGCTTTTGTGAGATTGTGTGTGTGTAGTCTGACAGAAGGATGCCTCTGAAGCAGCCGGCGTGACCAGCGAAACCGGTCAGGCTTCCAGCCTTGCTCCCATGATGCCAGCTTCTAGGATACCTCCTTTATCCATTTAAGGGACTACCACTTCTCTGGATATGGACTTCTAGACCTTCTGTTTCTATAAGAACAACTTGGACTTTTCAAGACTCACGTGGATGGCCAAGTACTATTTTATTTTTCTACTTGAGTTCTATATGGCTTGAAAATTTCACTTCTTCCAGGAGGGCATACATGAATGTCCTCGCATGATCTGTAACCACTAGCCCTTTAGCTCCTGAACAGCTGTCAGCCAATTACAGCAGATCCCATGATCTAAACAGAAGTCGGTAATCAGCTTTTTCTTCTCCACCAAATGATTTGGACCAGTATGCAAAGGATGGTCCAAAACAACATTGATGAACAAGTTTGTTGTGGAGTAACTTGACAGTCCTGACATCAACCTGATAGAACACCTTTGAAGAACTGACAGCCAGATTACATGACAAACACCAACTTTATTAATACTTGGCAATTTATTTCATTTTCTTCCTTCACCTCTGTAGCCAAAACCAACAGATGCCATTTTACGCTTTAGAGGCCCCGTGCCTGAGCACTCACCCAAGCAATTCTACCCGATTGTGGGTCTGGTCACTTAATTTATTTATTTTTGGTCAGGCACAAGTACACTTCTCCATTCATATAACCACATTACATTTGCATGGCACCTTGACCAAGCGTGGTCTTGGCTGTCACTCACTCTGATCTGCTTCAGGCAGTTCCCCCACTGCTTCATTGTGTGGTTGATACCACTTCTTTACAGGTAAATTTCTTTCACTATACCTTTTTTTTTTTTTATTGTCCCACACACTGAAACAAATTATAATCGGTGGTCTGTCTCGAGGATTTTGGCACTGATATATATGCCCCCTTTGTGATTTATATCCAGGTGGGCAGCCATTAAGCAACCTATTTATCAAGTCTAGCAATACCTTTTCAACTATGTTATGCTGCTTGAGGGCTTGATTGATTCAACATAGGTTACCTTAATTACCTTCAGGTATTTTAGCCGCAATTGCTTCTTTAGTACTACCTACTGTTCCATTCTAATTAAAATGTCCATCTCTGCAGATTGTTGGGGTCCCTGTGGTTTATCTGTGGGGCTCTCTTCACCTTCATTAGGTGTACAAATGGCATATATTTTCTGTACCATACAATTTAAGGAGCCTTGATCCACTTGGTAAGATGCCATCTCACTTACCTGTTCACCCTAATCACTATGCTTCACCTAATATATGTCTAATTATATGATTACTGCTCCATTGATTGTAATCCCTCTCCTTTCATATACATCATACTGCATATGCATTATTTTAACTTATGTAATTATACCTTTACCTAATGTATTGGCAATTCACTCTGCCCCGTTTTTAACAAAAGCTGCATTGTCCTGAAGAAGCTCAAGGGAGCGAAACATTGTTGAAATTAGCAGCATTTTGTCGTGTGCAGGATTGGTAACATCTTGTGATCATCTGATCTACACCTTGTCTGTACACACTGACATGAACCTATGTTTTGATGTCTGTTTATTGTTTTAAATTCTGTTTCATGATTAATAAAATGGTTTATTTTTATATGGGTATTGTTTCTGTTAGCCCCTATTTGGGTACTGTTTAAAAGTCCCGGGGGTTGGTTACCCTCCAGCCCCATTCCTTTGTCCCCTTTCTTAGTGTTCGGCGCCTTGAAACTATTGTCTCAATGTATATTAATGTTTGGATGTGATCTGTACAATACCCAAGTGTTTTTTTTCTGTAATTACTAATTTATACAATCTTGTGTAGCAAGGTGATGTACACACAAAAAACACACTAAATAAAACAAGTCTTAAAAAGAAATATAGGGCAGCTATCTGCACAAATCATTTGACAGCTAATACCATCTTTACATATTCTGAGACACAGCTTCCACTGTCTAGGTCTCAGATGAATGTGTGTGGATGGTGGTGTCCCTTTCCTCCATTAAGGAATCATGCCTATACATTAGGAGAGTATAGAGACGGCCATAGCAGAGGCTATGCCATGGTTAACAAGTCTAAAATAAGTAAAAAATGTATAAAAAACAAGTTAAAAACTTCAATAGAGAAAGTGCATCTTCACCTAGAAAACTAACAATGCTGATAGCAAGAAGCCTGGTATAACTCCTTCCACTTTTGTTTGCCAATGTCAAAATCCTCCTGTAGGTAGAAATAGAACAGAAGTCTCTCCAAATTCTGTGACACACAGGTAGGATTTTTATGACAGAAGAACCCCTTGTTCTCAGATCTGTGCCATGACCAACTCCTGTGCACATGCCTGACCAAAGAGTATAAACCCAGCAGGAAGACCAGAAACTAGAAAAGCCTGTTACAGATAGGAGTGCTGGTAGGGATTTAGTTACCAGGCAAGTGTGCTATGAAACTCTTCAGGCCCATTTTAATTTTTTTGTGGGAGGTTTAATTCTCCTTTAGTGTGCATTACTATGTTACTAAAACGCATGTTAACCAACCCTAAAAGCTTGTGCTTTACTCCTATCAGGCTGGGTTCACACTATTGCGAATTGGATGCGGGGGTTTCTTTGCATCCACGTCACATAGCAGGAGATTGTGACCAGCTCTCTATGGAGCGGTGTCACATCTCCAGGCTGAAATTAGACCAAAAAAATAAAAAAGTCAGTCAATGAAAACGCACCGGACTCCTGCTGTAAGCTGCTGAGATCTAGTGTGACCCCCAGCCTTAAAGGTTTGGCAGGCGTTGAGCTTGAACCTCTTAACTACAAGCATTAAAAAAAGAAAGAAAAAAAAAAAGAAGTTATGGGCTGCAGTGTTTTGCAAAGCATAGCAATACACCATGCAACAGTTCTTTAACCACTTCACACTAAACAATATACCTGTCTGTCATTTTGAGAAAGTGGTTGTACCAGAGTAAAAGCTTGCAGCTGCGCTTGGCTTTCAAGCAATAACCAATGTGGCAAATAAGCTGCTCGCCATTATCACAAGGAGCAGGAGGGCTGGCCAGATTAGGCTGCGATTGGGTATCAGATGTAATAACTCGGAAGCAAAGACACATCACTTCCGGTTTACTCAACTGCGAACAGCGCTGATATAGATATACAGTGGTGTGAAAAAGTGTTTGCCCCCTTCCTCATTTCCTGTTCCTTTGCATGTTTGTCACACTTAAGTGTTTCGGAACATCAAACCAATTTAAACAATAGTCAAGGACAACACAAGTAAACACAAAATGCAATTTGTAAATGAAGGTGTTTATTATTAAAGGTGAAAAAAAATCCAAACCATCATGGCCCTGTGTGAAAAAGTGATTGCCCCCCTTGTTAAAACATACTATAACTGTGGTTGTCCACACCTGAGTTCAATTTCTCTAGCCACACCCAGGCCTGATTATTGCCACACCTGTTCACAATCAAGGCATCACTTAAATAGGAGCTGCTTGACACAGTAAGGTCCACCAGAAGATCCTTAAAAGCTACACATCATGCCGAGACCCAAAGAAATTCAGGAACAATTGAGAAAGAAAGTAATTGAGATCCATCAGTCTGGAAAGGGTTATAAAGCCATTTCCAAAGCTTTGGGAATCCAGCGAACCACAGTGAGAGCCATTATCCACAAATGGCGAAGACATGGAACAGTGGTGAACCTTCCCAGGAGTGGCCGGCCGCCCAAAATTACCCCAAGAGCGCAGCGACGACTCATCCAAGAGGTCACAAAAGACCCCACAACAACGTCCAAGGAACTGCAGGCCTCACTTGCCTCAGTTAAGGTCAGCGTTCATGCCTCCACCATCAGGAAAAGACTGGGCAAAAATGGCCTGCATGGCAGAGTTCCAAGGAGAAAACCACTGCTGAGCAAAAATAACATCAAAGCTCGTCTCAATTTCTCCACAACACATCTTGATGATCCCCAAGACTTTTGGGACAACATTCTGTGGACCGATGAGACAAAAGTGGAACTCTTTGGAAGGTGTGTGTCCAAGTATATCTGGCGTAGAAGGAACACTGCATTTCATAAAAAGAACATTATACCAACAGTAAAATATGGTGGTGGTAGTGTGATGGTCTGGGGCTGTTTTGCTGCTTCAGGACCTGGAAGACTTGCCGTGATAAAAGGAACTATGAATTCTGCTGTCTACCAAGAGATCCTGAAGGAGAATGTCCGACCATCTGTTCGTGTACTCAAGCTGAAACGAACTTGGGTTCTGCAGCAGGACAATGATCCTAAACACACCAGCAAGTCCACCACCGAATGGCTGAAGAAAAACAAAATGAAGACTTTGGAGCGGCCTAGCCAAAGTCCTAACCTGAATCCTATTGAGATGTTGTGGTATGACCTTAAAAAGGCCGTTCATGCTCGAAAACCCTCTAATGTAACTGAATTAGGACAATTCTGCAAAGATGAGTGGGCCAAAATTCCTCCAGGACGCTGTAAAAGCCTCATTGCACGTTATCGCAAACGCTTGGTTGCAGTTGTTGCTGCTAAGGGTGGCCCAACCAGTTATTAGGTTTAGGGGGCAATCACTTTTTCACACAGGGCCATGATGGTTTGGATTTTTTTTCACCTTTAATAATAAACACCTTCATTTACAAATTGCATTTTGTGTTTACTTGTGTTGTCCTTGACTATTTTGTTTAAATTGGTTTGATGTTCCGAAACACTTAAGTGTGACAAACATGCAAAGGAACAGGAAATGAGGAAGGGGGCAAACACTTTTTCACACCACTGTATATAGAGAATATATATAAATATAAAGTTGGTGTTTTGAATACTTTGAAGTGCAGCAGCGGTTTCAAAGTACCCAATCCTTGCATGCTCACGCACCAGAGAAAACACATATGCAAGTCATGCCCTAATTGTAAACTGTATTCAAATCACACACAATTTTATATAATAAAAAACACCCCTACACATGTTTCAAAGAATGCTGCGCAAATACTGTGAGATTGTTTCAAGTAGTTTTCTAGTAAAAATTACCAATTTTAAGTTTGTTTACAAGTGTCAGAAATAGGCTTGGTCCAGAAGTAGTTAACAGAACACAAATGCAGCACACTGGTGTAAACCAAACATGGGGAAATCAGGCTGTTTTGTCCTTGTGTAAGAATTACATTGGGCACTGCAGTCTAAATGTTACTGATGTGAATAGACCAAGCCAATTGTTGACAATCGTGAACACCAAAAGCAAAGCTGAGCATAGCAGATATGTTTTGAATCTCAAACTTGTTAAGCAATTTGTGTCTTGCGTGATACTAAGTGATGCTTTGAAATAACACAACAATATTTTGTTCAAAGTTTATTGTTCACATGATTTCTTGGTCCACAGTTCAGATTCCGGCAGAAAAAATAGTCTCCCTCCACAGGTGCACGCCATAACACCTTCTGGTTTGCTTCCCCTAACGGTTTTGAAGCACACCGTCATTCTGTGGATTGAAGACTGCCATCTACGGTCAGTTACTGGGTGCATGGAGCATCCTAAAGATAGTTGGGTAAGTCTTTCTCTATGACCTAGAAAATACAATGGAATAGACAATGAAGATCCAAGCATAGTTTAATTTTATAAAAATATGATAGTCATTTGACAATTGACTAAAACTGATCAACCATTATTTTATGAAATGCTTATGAAAGCAGATTTGACTCAAATCTCATTAGCAAACAATGCTCAAGATTTTTGCAACCCCCAAGGACTATGCACAATCACAGGAAAAGTAGCTGTCCTGGAAGCCCTAATAGCAGGGATTTAAAATCCATGGACTGTTACTGTCTACTGTAGCATTAATAGGATGTGGAGGATATATTTTATCTATTAAAATTGGGACTGTTGCCCTTAACCAAAAAGTCCTTCTTTCATCTGTCAGATTTTGTGGTGGTTTTCCCCAAACACTTGATCATACTTGCCAAATGAAATAATGGGATTTTTATATACAGCTTACCTGTAAAATCCTTTTTTGTGAGAGTACATCACGGGACACAGGAGCTTCATTACATAGTGGGTTATATAGGCACCTCTGGTGATTGGACACTGGTTAACCCCAATTAAGGAGAATTCCTCCCCTATATAACCCCTCCCATATGGGAGGCACCTCAGTTTTTTAGTAAAGCAATAAGAAACCACGTAAAACCCAAGAGGGACGGGAGCTCTGTGTCCCGTGATGTACTCTCGAAAAGGATTTTTACAGGTAAGCTGTATATAAAAATCCAATTTTCTTGATCATACACATCACGGGACACAAGAGCTTCATTACATAGTGGGATGTCCCAAAGCAATGCTCAGATTGAGGGGAGGGAGACACAGATCATAATTATAGACCGCCAGGGACCGGAGGACCTAAACTGCAGCCTGCAGTACACTGCGCCCGAAGGCGATATCCTCTTGCCCTCTGACATCCACCTGATAGAATCTGGTGAATGTGTGGACTGATGACCAAGTTGCAGCCTTACAGATCTGAGCCAGGGCGGCCTGGTGATGCACTGCCCAAGAAGCACTTACAGCCCTAGTAGAGTGCGCTTTCACTTGAAAAAGGAGGTATTTTCCCCTTTAACACTATAGGCTTGAGAAATAATCTGTCTAATCCACCATGAGAGAGTGGATTTTGACGCCGCCTGGCCCTTCCGGCAAAATAAACAAGCAATCAGTTTTCCTTATCTGAGCAGTTGCTTGAAGATATATACTGATTGCCCTAATCACATAAAGTGTGCAAAGATTCTTCTTTTGTGGACTGTGGGTCTGGAAAAAAGGATGGTAGGATTACGTCTTGATTCAAATGGAATCCCGAAACCACCTTAGGTAGAAAGGACCTGTTGGGACGCATGACCACCCGGTCCTTATAAATAATTAGATACGGCTCTTTGCTGGAAAGAGCTGCTAGCTCTGATACTCTTCTAGCCGTGGATATGGCTACCAAGAAAACCAATTTTTTAGTCAGGAGAACTAATGAAGCCAGATGCAAAGGTTCAAATGGTTGCCCCCTGCAAAGCCGAGAGAACCAAATTCAGATCCCATGGGCATACCGGAGGTTTGTCTGGCGGTCTTATCTGCATGGCCCCCTGGATGAAAGCCCGCACCAGGGAATGCGATGCAAGTGGCTTCTGAAAAAACACTGGCAGGGCTGAAATCTGCACCTTGATAGTGCTTATGGCCAAATTTATTTCTAGGCCTGACTGGAGAAAGGCCAAGATCCTGCTAATGACATACTTTCTAGGATGCCATTTCCTGAGTTCACACCAGGAAACATATGCCCTCCAGATTTTGTAATAAGCCTGGAGGCTGGCTTTCTGGCATTGACCAGAGTAGAAAGGACTGGCCCTGAAAGGCCACGGTCTCTCAGAATGTGGGTCTCAGCAGCCAAACCGTCAAATTCAGACTGTGTAAAGCAGGATGGTAAATTGGACCCTGTGGAGAGCAGATCTGGCCGGAGAGGGAGGATCCACGGCCTATCTACTGCCAACTTCATGATCTCTGCGTACCACGGTCGCCTGGGCCAAGCCGGGGCCACTAAAAGGACCAATTTCGTCTCCCTCTTGACTCTTCCCAGGAACCGAGACAGAAGCGGGCTCGGGGGGGGGGGGGGGGGGGGGGGGGGGAAGGCATAGATCAGATTGTACTGATCCCAGGGAACTGTCAGAGCATCTGACCCCTGAGCAAGTGCATCTCTTGTCCTTGACACAAAATTGTCCAGTTTCCTGTTGAACCTGGACGTAAACAGATCTACGTCTGGAGTACCCCACCTGTGACATATGTTCCGAAACACGTCAGGGTGCAGAGCCCATTCTCCTGGGCACAACTGCTGACGGCTCAGAAAATCCGCCTGCCAATTTTCCACTCCTGGAATGAAGACTGCAGAAAGACACGGAACATGCTTTTCTGCCCAGACAAGTATGCGATTCACCTTTTTGCGCAACCAGACTCCTGGTACCGCCCTGGTGATTGATATAGGCCACTGCTGTGGCATTGTCGGACTGAACCCGAACAGGGAGACCTCGTAGTCTGCAAGACCACTTTATGAGAGCCATATAAACTGCCCGGATCTCCAAGACATTTATGGGCAATAGTCTCTCGATCGCAGACCATTTTCCCTGCGAGCACGTCTCCTCCAACACTGCTCCCCAGCCTGTCAGGCTGGCATCTGTCGTGATAATCTTCCATGGAAGAGGAAGAAAAGTTTTGCCCTTCAGCAAATTCTTGGTTTGTAACCACCAGACGAGACTCTTGCGTGTCCCTGGGGATAGACGCATAGGAAGATCCAAGGATTGGGGCTTCCTGTTCAAAGCCGCAAGGATGCATTTTTGCAGAGGCCTTGAGTGGAACTGGGCAAATGGGACAGCCTCGAAGGAGGCGACCATTTTCCCTAACAGTCTCATGCACAATCGAATGGGGGATGATCTCCTGCCCAGAATTAGGCGCACCAGATCCCCAACGGCCAAGGCTTTTGGCCTTAGAAGAAACACCTTGCCCTGAGCGGTGTCGATGATCATACTCAGGTATTCCAACCTGGTGGCAGGCTGTAGGGACGACTTTTCTAGGTTTATAATCCAACCTAGGCGTTTCAAGTGTTCTGGTAACGCTGTGGTTCAGGAACGCTACGGTTTTCTCCATGAGAAGCAAATCGTCTAGCCAAGCCATGACGGCTATACCGAGCTCTTAGGTTTGCCAAGAGAGGGTCCAGAATCTTTGTGAAGACTCGAGGGGCTGTAGCAAGCCCGAACGGCAAGGCCACAAATTGAAAATGGTGCCGCTCTACCGCGAACCTTAGAAATCTTTGGTGTGCGGGAAAAATTGGCACATGGAGATATGCATCTTTGATGTCTATTGATGCCATAAACTCTCCCCCTTGCAGGGAGGCGACCACTGTACGGGTTGACTGCATTCGGAATGACCGGATGCGTAAAAACCGGCTCAGATCCTTCAGATCTAGGATAGGTCTGACACTTCCATTTGGCTTCAGAATGGTGAAGAGATTCGAGTAAAACCCTGAACACTGTTCTTTTGGGTCCACTTCTACTATCACCCCCTGGGATAGCAAGTGATCTAAGGCCAGAAATAGCGGTTTTTGCTTTACTGGATCCCTGGGGATCCTTGACCTTAGAAAAACGAGAAGGTGGAATCTCCTGAAACTCTAGCTTGTAGCCCAGAGATACCGACGAGATCACCCACTTGTCCCGGATCTCTTCCCGCCAGGCTCCTGCAAACTGCAGGAGCCTTCCCCCCCCCCCACTCGGCCGAGCGGGGGTGCCCTTTTACAAGGAAGCTTTTGGGCTCTGCTTGGCAGGCTTTCGCCCCCAAGTCTTTTTCTGCCCCTGGGCTCGGCCCTGAGCCTTTCCTGTAGAGGAGGGTTGAGAAGGCCGTCGCCACTGCTTAGAGCTTGATGCACCGGGAGAGAGAGCACGCCTGAATGAAGGACGCTTGCTCCTTTTGACTGGAAGGAGAGTAGATTTACCTCCTGAAATTTTTTGGACGAATTTGTCTAATTCTTCTCCAAACAAACGTTCCCCTTTAAACGGGAACCCAATCAAATGCTTCTTACATGACAGCTCAGCTGGCCAATTCTTTAGCTATAGGGCCCTTCGCATGTATACCAACATGAGGGACAAACGTGATGCTTGTTGGACAGAGTCCAAAATCGCATCATCATGAAACACAGAATATGAGGCATTTCTGCATACTTCTCTACTTCCTCGCTGGGAAGGAGCCCAAGCATCTGCTTAACCTGTTCCTTGAGGAACTGGCACAACCCCACGGCTGCGACTGTAGGTTGCACTACAGCGCTAGTCATGGAAAAGGAGGCTTTTAATAAGGTTTCCAGCTTCTTATCAGTTGGATCTTTAAATACCTACGCATTATCCAAGGGACAAGTCAGGTTTTTATTCACGCAAGAAACAGCCGCATCAACAGATGGGACCCCCCCCTTCTTGGTGAAACTCTCCTCCAGAGGATAATGCATAGAAAACCTTTTTTTTTTTTAGGAGGAGCAAACAGTTTATCGGGATGTCCCCAATCCTCATAGAACAATTCATCCATTAAGGGATGAATTGGAAAGGAATAGGCAGTCTGTGGGGCTTTCCTGACTCCCAGGGAAGAAACAGAGGACGTAGCGACTTCAGCAGCAGGCATTCTGAATGTGGTACGCACCAATTCAGTATAATACTGCACCTGTTTTCTGAGCGCCTGGGAGGAGGGGACTCTCTCCTCTTCCGACTGCTCATGATCCCTGTCCCAAGACAGGGATCTCTCCTCATTGTCAGAAGAATCATATGAGAGAGGAATTTCAGCAGAGGGAGGGGGATCTACCCCTTTTCCTGCTATCTTTCAGGGAAGCAGAAATAAAATTCATTATTCTCCCTTCAAAACCCTCCAAGGTAGCCCTAAGGGAGTCCTCAGTGACATAAACCAGGGCTGGGACATTAGGAGAGGCTGCAAAACCTGACAGGGGCACTGACTCGTCCTGAGAGGCTGGCTCCAGTCTTGCAGGGGGGATGGTAACTTACAGGCACTTTTAGAACCCCTGGACCTAGGCGGTGATTTACCAGTGCCTTTGTTACCTCCCCCTGAGACCCTCTTACAAGGAGACATAGGCCTAAGCTACAAAGCAGAGGTACTAGTACAAGTGCAATCACTGTTGTGCTTAAAGTCTCACAATAAACATATAAGCTTAAACTGCACAACCTGATGCCGAGTAGGTGTCTAAGGTTTGCCTGGATCCAATCCCCACAGATGCTTACTGCCCACAGCTCCTGTGTCTCCACTTACAGCCCCCTGACGCTCTGGGCTTTTTAAAACTGCCGCCTGGTGCCTGCGCAGTACAGCGCTGTGCGCGGCTCACAACCACACTCCCCCCTTAGGCCGGCGCGCGTGCACGAGGACCGCGGGATGGGAAAGGGAGAACTCCACCGGAGCTGCGTGGGACCCCCAGACTACGTGGGACCTCTGTGTTACCTTGTTGTGGCAGGGACTGCAGTGGAGACGTGAGACAGCTGGAGAACCAGGCTTCACTGAGCGTGTGTACTGAAAGTCATGTAAGTATGCATCAGGCTGCTTTTACTCCCTCTAGTGGTGGAAACCAGGTAAGACATGCAACTACTCAAAATGAAGAAATCCATCATATCTATCCATCCAATCTAATCTATCTATGATTAACTTCCCTTGCCTGTCCTCGCCGCAGGAACTGCTGAAACAGACAAATTCCAGCCTTCACTCATCACGGCGGGCAGTGTTAGCCAACCTTCAGGCTTATCTGGGGCTCTCTCGGAAGAGCCTCCTACCTGGACCATGTAAAAGACTCTGCCAGAAACTTTCGCGCGCTCTGTGTAAACAGTACACCAAGTCTGGTTTTTCCCAGAGCCCAGTCTTCCAATAGGAGAGGACTTACAGGCCAAACCTTGGTTTCTTCAGCTGACGAGGCCCGGGGTACCATACCATCTTGGGAATAAAATATCGGCCCGAGGTATGGATCTGGTTTGTTGTAGCCCTTAGTCCCCTGCAGGGACCTGCACAGAGCTAAAGTTTTACGTGACCAACCACCATAGACACTGGCGAAAAAAAAAAAAAAAAAAAAAAAAAAAAAACTGAGGTGCCTCCCATATGGGAGGGGTTATATAGGGGAGGAATTCCTTAATTGGGGTTAACCAGTGTCCAATCACCAGAGGTGCCTATATAACCCACTATGTAATGAAGCTCCTGTGTCCCGTGATGTATGATCAAGAAAAGCCAATTTTACCAGCTCCTCGTCAAATGTGTTTTTTTGGTTTTACATCCAAATCATTTAACTAATTAAAATGCCCAATTGTATATTTTATATCACAGCTACTTACAACTGGATCATCCATGGGGCTGAATCTTTTCACAACCAAACCTTCACGGTTAATGAGAAACTGCAAAAAAAATAAATAAAAAATAAATTAAAAAAAAGGGAATTACCAAAAAGGAGGTAGAAATTACAAAAAGTATGAAAGCATATATGGTTAGGGAATTACCTTTGTGAAATTCCATTTGATTGCACTAGGAGGAGAAAGAAAAAAAGAAAATTAAAAATTATGCATGTGAAAACATGTTAGATCATCAATCTTTTCCTTGTGAAATATTACACCTAAATTACCGGTTACACAGAATGAAAGTAGTTAAAATGTTCTCAAACTGTAAATAACTTGTTGGCCAACTAAAGGCTTTCAAACACCTGATAGATCTCAGCATCACAGGTGATGTGTGATGCAGGGATCTCCTGCTGAGCTATTGTATCATGGGGCTTGCACAAAAAAAAAAAAAAAAAAAAAAGTCTGAGGAGACTGGCATCTGTAGTCAGTACTCTCCAAGTTACTGGGAGGAAGAATCTTCCCCCCTTCACAGGTTGATACTGCAACTACCAGTTTAGGCTTAAGCGTGCCCAAGGGGAGAACATTGGATAATCCAGGGCTTGTCCTCTCCTGTTCCAAAAGCAAAATGGGTGGGACCTTGTGTGCTGATAAGCTAAGTGGTATGTCAGCTGCTGACACTTCCCACCGCGTGAATGACCGAAACCTGAATGTATACATATGTATAAAGTGTTGCGCTATTAGTCGCAAACTCCTTGCAATCTCCTAATGGTGTTGATCTTTAAAATATATAATAGATGTGCAAAATCCATAAACATATACACCTCCTAAACAATGCTCGTGCACACATATGTAGTGTGTCGCAGTATTAATCACAAAACACTTGCAATCCCCTAATAGTGATACACTTTAAAAAAAAATTAAAAATTACTGTGTATGATAGATGTGCAAAATCCTTATACGTACAAGCATATGCAACTCCTAAAAAGTGTTTGTGCATCCGTGAATTTCCAACAAAGTTAGATAAATTTTTAAATCATCTATCTGGTGCATCTCTTTACAGGAAGTAGAGAGCTCTTCCCTCCGGAAAGCTTTGGGATGTATTTGTCCAAAGTAAACAAAGGTTTCCCACGAAAGGAGAAACCTGCCAAAAACTTCTTACAAGGAAGCTCAGCTGACCAGTTCTTAAAGCCACAAAAAGTCTGTGCATATGTACAGACAAGAGAGCCAAAATGAGAAACCTGCTGTATTGAATAATTTAAGGCATCAACAGCAAAAACACAACCTATATGGACTGGCAGATACCAATTGCTGCAACAGCTGAACTGGCCAAAGAAAAGAGCTTTTAATGACTCTAGCTTGTCAAAAGGGTCTTTCAAACCCTGTGCATTATGCACTAGACAAGTCAAGTCAAGTTCTTGTTCAAGTCACGCTTTCTGCCACCCTGTGGGGTGGAGGCAATCATGCCAGCAATCCTGTGCTCCAACACTGCTAGGGCTGAGGACAGTTCATCCTTGGTGATAAAGGGTGAAGCAGCAGCACTGACTGTAGGCTGATTGCCCGGAAGCCTCTGATCTTTCAGGGGATACAACTAAGTTAATCAGGAGCTACTGATGACATAGGTGTGCCCTTCCCAGTAGGTTTAGTCCATGCCGCTTTTTTGAAGACGTTTTGTGGCTTGTAAAAGGGAGTACCAGGGTGTAGTATTAACACACTTCAGAAGGGAGACCCTTTAATAGGGCTCACAAAGCCCCTGTGCAATAGTCCTGCTAAGCACCTTAGCCCGCCAAACACCTGGTGACTCATGTGACCCGGGTAAGGAGAAAAACTGCTGCAAATGCCTGGTTCAGAGCCTGCTCTGTGTCCCACAGCTGTCTTCTGGAAGCACGGTATGCTTGGCATACACAGCTTAAATAAGCTGGCTGTGCACCAGAACGTTCCGCGCTGGTCCCAGCTGTATTCGCATATGACGCAGACTAGGCTACAGCGCATGCGTGGCTTCAAGTGTGCATAACGCCTATGGCGAAGCAGTGTGCGCCATAGCCACCAAGGTGCTTTCACCATGCTGCACATGCATTGGCAAACCATCACGTACCATCATACAGGTAAAAAGACAGCCAGCCAAGAAAAAATAAAAATAAAATAAAAAAACCCACACACCACCCACAGCAAGCCCAAAACTCCCCTGTATGGTCACCGCACACAATGTCCAGCCTCTAGCTAACATGACTGGTCGTAACAATCACTGACACACCACAACAAGTAAATAACTTAACCATCCAGGCTCAGGGTAGCTTAGAAACTAAGAGCCCAATCTTCCCCACAGGTTCCGGTCACTTGAGGACCTTCAAGGACTGATTGCCCTTTTCATGTTTAGGGCCCACTCCCTTGGACCTGTACAGCATCCTGCAGGCATGCCTTAGCGCTGTGGTGTCCAGGATTCTACTTCACAGGGTCCAGTGCCCAGAGGTCGCATTACAGGCAAAACCTCGTAGGATCTTGAGTCTTTTGCGAGGCTTGGGTGACATTTATCTAAGCATATAGACCCTGTGTCAAATAGATCCGATTGGTCAATCCCTTGATTTGTTTAAGAACCGTTTGTGGGACTAGAGACTTGGAGCTCAAACATATCTATATATCTAGATCTATACACACCCCATCTCTAAGCGAATGGACACTGGTAAACAGTCTTAGACAGGAAGTATACAACCCCCCTCCCATACAGGAGGTACTTTATTTAAAGGTTTAGAGGTTGTATACTTCCGGTCTAAGACTTTGTCTACCAGTGTCCATTCACTTAGAGATGGCATATAACACAGTAGCTAAATGAATATTAGCCTGTGTTTCACAATGTATGAAAAAGAAAAGTATTTGATCCCCCTCTGATTTTGTAAGTTTGCCCACTGACAAAGAAATGATCAGTCTATAATTTTAACGGTAGGTTTGTTTTAACAGCAAGACAGAACAAGAATATCTGAAAAAAATATTTTACTATAATATAACTAGAAATTAATTTCATAGTTTCATAGTTAGTTGAATTTGCATTTTAATGAGTTTAGTATTTGATCCCCTATCAGCAAGATTTCTGGCTCCCAGGTGTCTTCTATACAGGCAACAAGCTGAGATTAGGAGCACTCTCCTAAAGCGAGTGCTCCTAATCTCCACTTGTTACCTATATAAAAAGGAAAAAAAAAACAAAAACAAACAAACAAACAAACAAAAAAAAAAAACACACACCACACACCAGCAGATTCCAACACCATGGCCAAGGCCAGGGAGCTGTCCCAGGATGTCAGGGACAGAATTTTAGACCTACACAAAGTTGGAATGGGCTAGAAGAGGAATGCTGCCTATGATCCCAAGAACACCATTCCACCAAACATGGAGGTGGAAACATTATGCTTTGGGGGTGTTTTTCTGCTAAGGGGACAGGATAACTTCACTGCATCAAAAAGGGGCGATGGACAAGACCATGTACAGTGAAATCTTGGGCGAGAACCTCCTTCCTTTGGCCATGGCATTGAAAATGGGTTGTGGATGAGTATTCCTGCATGGTAGTGACCCAAAACACAGCCAAGGCAGCAAAGGAACACATTAAACTTCCAGCAGAGTTAGGGAGCCAGTCAAAACATGCTGGGGGGGGGGGGGGGGGGGGGGGAGCACAGCACTAGCAGAATCTTTCTGGTCCATTTGACTGCAGTAATAAGACCACCTCTATAGAGAAACTCAGAGGCAGGTATTTTTCCAACATGCACATCTTCAAAAAAAAAAAAAAAAAAAATTAAAAAGATAGAGATATAGATAGATATATATATATATATATATATATATATATATATAAATTTTTTTTTTTTTTTTTTTTTTTAACACACACACACACACACTCTCTCAGCTCTACCCTCATCTAATGACAATACTAGTAAAAAAAAACCCCAGAGACCTGACAATGAGAAAAGAATACTAAAGACCATGGTATTTTATACCA